>NW_026688198.1:0-269548 GCF_030445035.2 Dasypus novemcinctus
TTCTTTTTCACATATCCATTTTTCAGAAATGTCTCTCTAACTCACAGAGAGGTTAAATAACTTGTCTGAGGGCACACAGCTGGGAAGCGGTGGAGCTGGGATTTGAACCCAGGCAGGCTGGCTCCGGAGCCAGGGCTCATAACCACCACACTATGTGGAAATAATGGAGCCCATCTAAGGGTGCTGTTGTGATGTTCCAATAAGAGCAGGAATGCAAAGGGCTCAGCAAAACACAGGGCATGGTGCCAGGGAACAAAATACTCTGCTGTCTGTGTCCATCACCTGATTCCAGGATGGCCCCGGCTTGAGTTTGGAGGGATTTTCTGACCTTGGCAGTGTTCCAGGAATGGCAGCTGATCTTTCTAAACCCACCTTATTAGGAGTTGGAGGCACGGGGACAGGGGGCAGAGATCAGACCACATCCCCAGGGATAGCTGTGAAGGAGCTCCTCAAGCCTTGGACGGTGAGGGAGGGTGAGGCACACAGAGGGAGGTGAACATCAGGCAAGCAGAGGGAGGAGGCACTGGCCAGCAACACTGGCTTCTCAGATCTGGGTGCACGTGCAGCTCTGGGTTTTTTGTTGCCGAACCCTCTTTCCCTGTCAATAAGACAAACCTTTCTTCCCCACCAGTCCAAGGCCAAAGCCTCTGCCTCTATGAAGCTGCTCACAAGTGGATATTTTCGTATAGAGAGTGTAGCAGACATTTCCCCAAAAGGCCACAGCAAATCTCCGGTCTCTTCCAGAACCTGCCATTCCCTATCAAGAAGCACAGTCCATTTCCCTCCCCTTCAAACTGGGCAAGCCTTCATGGTTGCCTTGATGAAAAGAATGAGATGGAAGTGACACCAGGCTAGGGCATAAAAGGAGTCACAGCTTCTGTGTCTCCTGCTCCTCTCTCTCTCTTTGTTCCTCTTGTTAGAAAGCTGTACCTGTAAGAGAACAAAGGCTAACCCGATTGTGGAGGAGAAAAGAATTTTATTAACGATCTTGCAAGAAAGGACGCAAGACCTGGACAAAATGGCCAGTGCACCAAACACCAAGAAACACTGACATTTATACCCTAAACCTAACATGCAGGTCCCTCCCCTGTTCCCATCGCTTGGGTACTTCAGGGGTTACAGCCTATCCAAGAGGTCTAACTAACTTACCTGGTTCCCACTCAGAGTGGCTGCTCCTGGTCCTTACATTCTGAGCTGGGTCGGCTCGGCACCGCTTTCACTCCTCGCACCACTTTTCAAATTTGGTGCTGCTTTCACTATTGGCCCTGCCCTGGCTTTGGAGCCACTTTTCAAATTCTTAGCACCAAAGCCGCTAGAACCCCTTTCCCTCCCTCCTCCAACTGCAGAGCCGGCTTGGGCTTCACATTTATGTGAAAATTAAACAACCCTTTCCAACTATTTCCCCTCTTTCTTTTAGACTTTTTTTAGTTTTCACAATTTCATTTCTCAAATCTGCTAAGAGCCTCCTCACGTTCTTCATCATAGAGATCTTCCTCTTTCAGGGGGACGAGTAGTTTGGCTTGTACTGTGTGGGCATGCTTGGTAAGGGCTGCTTCAATGAGTTTTTGAGCTAACCCTCAGGCGCACGGGATGATGCAGCATCCAACTGCTGTGGGCACCCCAGCCATGATGATAAGGGAAGTCAAGACGGAGTGCCACTCCTTTCCATTTTCCAACCAGCTCGCTAACCATCCCATGAGAGGGTTGTCAATGCCAGAATTTTCTGCTAACTCTTCAGATAAGGCTGTTAAGCCTTCCAAGCCTTGGTGATAGTCCCATCAGGGACCATATTACTGGGGATGAAGGTACAGCAACTACCTCCAATCATTACACAGATGCCCCCTTTTTCTGCTAGCATCATGTCTAGGTGCTAGTAGCACCCAACTGTTCTGTTCTCCCCCCTTTTTTTCTTTTTTAATGATTTATTTTTTCTTTACTTCTCCCCCTACCCTGCCCCCAGTTGTCTCCTTTCTGTGTCCATTCATTGTGTGTTCTTTTGCGCCCACTTGTATTCTTGCCAGTGGCACTGGGAATCTGTGTCTCATTTTTGTTGTGTCATCTTGATGCGTCAGCTCTCCATGTGTGCAGTGCCTCCTGGGCAGGCTGGACTCTTTTTGTGCTGGGTGGCTCTCCTTACAGGGCGCACTCCTTGCACGTGGTGCTCCCTTACACGGGGGACACCCCTACGCGGGGGACACCCCTACGTGGCATGGCACTCCTTGCATGCATCAGCACTGCACGCAGGCCAGCTCATCACACGGGTCAGGAGGTCCTAGGTTTGAACCTTGAAACTCCCGTGTGGTAGGTGGATGCCCTATCTTTTGGGCCAAATCCGCTTCTCTACTCTTCCCTTAATGCATCTTTAGTGTAATTGAAAAATCTTTGTTGATTATAATATATATAGTTAATCTAATCCACACTTTTGTTAATGGTGACCCACCAGAATAAGAATGATTCCAATCCTGCAGCTACCTGATTTCTAGCTTTAAATTCATCTGGGATGCCCTGGGGAACTCCTATAATATCTAGATAAATTCAGTCATCCAAGGAACCAGATAAACTTTTCTTTCCCTTTCCCTGGCTTTATGTTTCTTCCTCTTTTCCAAATGCCAGGGTAAATGGGATGGCCAAGTGAACCAGAGCACAGGTTCCTCCCCACTTCTCAATAATGCTGGTCGGAGGCCCTTTCCACAGTACCATCAAAGGTCTGCTTGGGGTATGGGCAAACTGAAGAAGTTGCCAGTACTGTCCTCACTCAGGTTCCATACTTGCATACACAAGGCCATGGTCCCAAGGTCCTGGACCCCTTTTCCCCATCTAGAGAGACAGGCAGAGTGACTTCCTGGACCCAGGTGGGAAGCCCGTATGGCTTTGGTGTTTCCCTTTCTGACAGGAGGGAAGAGAGAGGACAACGTACTACAATTTTCACCAGGGATAGCATTCTGGAAGAGGAGCACCCTGCACTTAAACTCCCTTTCATGCTCTTCCATACCGAAAGGAAAGGGTACGATATTAGCAGTGGGCCAGCTGGCTGCAAAAGCATCACAGTTGCTTTTGTTCAGACTCTGGACTGACCCATTCAGTCAGGCATTTGCATCTCCATATCCTGTCTCTATTTCTATGGTCTGCTTTAAATCCTCTGCCTTAAGTATCCTGACTGCTTTGGGATCATTCTGCATCGGGGAACTGGCCTTTGGTGGGCTTTGCCTTGGTCTCTCTGAAGGGTTAGCTGGAGGGGGCCTTGCTGACATCATATCCACAGGGGGAGGAAGCACTTGAATACAGAACCTCCACGGGGGAGCTTTACCTGTATGTCCACCCCCATCCCATAGACTCTGTCAGGGGAAGAATAACGGTTATTATTGCTGAATTTGTCTTTTTTTTTTTTTTTTCTCTCCCCTTCCCCCGCCCCCAAGTTGTCTACTCTCTGTCTCCATTCACTGTGTGCTCTTCTGTGACCACTTCTATCCTTATCAGCAGCACCAGGAATCTGTGTTTCTTTTTGTTGCGTCATCTTGTTGTGTCAGCTCTCCGTGCGTGCGGCACCATTCCTGGGCAGGCTGCACTTTCTTTTGCATCGGGTGGCTCTCCTTATGGGGTGCACTCCTTGTGTGTGGGGCTCCCCTATGTGGGGGACACCCCTGCGTGGCAGGGCACTCCTTGCGCGCATCAGCACTGCGCATGGGCCAGCTCCACACGGGTCAAGGAGGCCCGGGGTTTGAACCGCGGACCTCCCATGTGGTGGGCGGACGCCCTAACCACTGGGCCAAGTCCACTTACCTGTCTGTCTTTCTAATGGTTATTACCATTGGGTTCCACTGGAGGTTTTTGCAGTCTGATGGGGTATTACCTTTGTAAAAGGCTATCTTGTCCTTTAAGGGTTTCCAGTGAGTGCAGCCTCTACCGTGCCCAGTGGTCCACCCCTTGAACTCAGTAGCCCACCACACAAAATTCCAGTCGAGACGTGGGGGAGGTTGAGATAACGTCTCAGTGACTCCGGGCCTAGACATTTATTTTGCCCACTCAGCCAACACTCATGTCCTAAATCCCCATATTTTATCACTTGGAAGGCATCAAACTGCACCGTCTGAGACTCTAGGCCTTCGGTTACATTTACTATCAATTTAATGGGTCTTGTCACGACCTGAATCTGAAGCATCACAGTCAGTATAATTATTTCCGTTTTTAGAAACTTTAAATCCTTCATCTGCTAGTCTCCTAAGGCACTAGACAAGGTGGGTATAGGTAATAGCCTTCCCTCTAAGTGCAGGGATATCTTCCCACAAAGTTTCCTGATTTAGAGTCTGACAAGTCCCTTCTCCTTTCTGATAAACGCTTTCCAACTATTGCCTTCTCAGAGTGATCCTTAAGGGGTCTGAAGTTGGAGTTATTTCCCAGGACTCGGATAGTGTTGTTGAGTACTTATCATCCGGGTTGGGTACTGGTTCTTTTTTTTTTTTTAAGAGTTATTTATTTATTTATTTCTCTTCCCTCCCTCCCCACCCCCCCGTTGTCTGTTCTCTGTGTCTATTTGCTGCATCTTCTTCTTTGTCCGCTTCTGTTGTTGTCAGCGGCATGGGAATCTGTGTTTCTTTTTGTTGTGTCATCTTGTTGTCATCTCTCTGTGTGTGCGGCGCCATTCCTGGGCAGGCTGCACTTTCTTTCGCGCTGGGTGGCTCTCCTTACTGGGCGCACTCCTTGTGCGTGGGGCTCCCCTACACAAGGGACACCCCTGCGTGGCAGGGCACTCCTTGCGCACATCAGCACTGCGCATGGGCCAGCTCCACACGGGTCAAGGAGGCCCGGGGTTTGAACCGCAGACCTCCCATGTCATAGACAGACGCCCTATCCACTGGGCCAAGTCTGCTTCCATAGTACTGGTTCTTTTACTCAAGAACAGTGGGTCTAGCCTTTTTCTGCTGTCCGTACTGCAGTCTCAGCTGTCAGCAAAACTAGATAGGGTCCTTCCCAAGTTGGCTGAAGTTTGGACTCCTTCCATGACTTGATTAGGACCCAACTGCCAGGGTTGGTGTTGATGGACAGTGAATTTGAGAGGCGAGGTCTGGGCCAGCAAACCACGATACCTGAGGGATGACAAAGTAGAGGACAAAGCCAGTATATAATTCTCAAGGAAGAGATCCTTCAACTGCCTCCTAGGAAAAGGCAAGCCAAAAAGCATTTTGTAAGGGGGCATTCCCAGTTCTTTCCTAGGGGCAGTTCTAATTCTCAGTAGGCTATGGGTAAGCACATAATCCAGGGTAACTTTATTTCTAACACCAACTTAGAAAGATGCTTCTTGAAAGCCTGTTTCAGGCGGCGGACTTGGCCCAGTGGTTAGGGCGTCCATCTACCACATGGGAGGTCCGCGGTTCAAACCCCGGGCCTCGACCCGACCCATGTGGAGCTGGCCCACACGCAGTGCTGATGCGCACAAGGAGTGCCCCCTGCCACGCAGGGGTGTCCCCTGAGTATGGGAGCCCCACACGCAAGGAGTGCGCCCTGTAAGGAGAGCCGCCCAGCGCAAAAGAAAGTGCAGCCTGCCCAGGAATGGCGCCGTGCACACGGAGAGCTGACACAACAAGATGACACAACGTAAAGAAACACAGATTCCCGTGCCGCTGACAACAACAGAAGCAGACAGACAACAACAGAAGCAGACAAAGAAGATGCAGCAAAATAGACACAGAGAACAGACAACCAGGGTGTGGGAGGAAAGGAGGGAGAGAGAGAGAGAGAAAGGTTGACTCATTCTCTCCGCTCTCCCTGAAGATGGAGGGTTCCCAGGTGCACGGAATTTCCATGCGACACTCAGGCCTCACATAACATTCTGCAGCACATATGAGGTAAAGTAGCACCACTGTCTGAATCTACATGTTCCACTAACCCATAATGAGGAATGATTTGTTCAAGGATAGTTTTAGAAGTTCCTGATGCTGTAGCTGAGGCCAGAAGCTATGCCTCCACCCATCCTGTCAGATGATCTATAATAACCAGAAGATACTTTAGCCGACCCATCGGGGACATTTCAGTGTCATCAGCCTGAATATTCTGGAATGGTCTGAGGCGGCTCCCTTCCCCCTTGTTCTTGCTTCCTTAAGAGCTTCTTATTGATCTTTTGGCAAATTATACATCATTCACTTATTTGCTTAGCTAAGGTATAAAGGCCCAAGCATCCAAAATACTTAAGAACCAGATCACAAATGGCCTGTACCCCCAATGACTCCCTTGGTGTAAGAAGGCCAAAATCTCTCTCATCACTTGTTTATTCAACATTTGCCTGCCATCTGGGAGGAGCCACATCCCTTGATCATCTAGGGTTGCTCCTAACTGCTCCAGCTCTTTCACCTCCTTTTCAGAGAATGCAGGGACCCCGAACTCTTCAGGATGGAGGGTATCAAGATCATCAAAGGGGAAGAGGCTTCATCTGCTAACCTATTGCCCTTTGCTTCAAACGTGTGACCTTTCTGGTGTCCATTTACATGCACCACTGATATTTCCCCAGGTAAGAGAAGATTTAGATTAATAAAACAATACCTGTTTTATTAATTCCCCATGGACTAGCCCTTTTCCTTTGCTGTTAATCAATCCCCTCTCTTCCCAAATTTTTCCAAAGATGTGGACCACCCCAAAGGCATACTTAGAGTCAGTGTAGACTGCACCATCCTTTTCCTCTAATAATTTGATGGCTTGATTTAATGCATATGATTCACAAGTTTGAGCTGACCAGTCATTGGGCAATCAGGAAGCTCCTTTCACTTCACAAGTTAGTCCAACCACAATTGCATAGCCATTGTGCCTCCTTCCTTCTAGGACCCTGGAGGACCCATCTATGAATAATTTTCCCCCAGTGCAGGGGAAGTTCCCTGAGGTCAGATGGACTCGGGTCTGATACTCAACCAGGTCTAAACAATCATGCTCAGGAACCTCCATTTGGCCAGATCCCTTCCAAAGGAAGGAGGCTGGGTTTAGGCTCTGGTCTGTTGTCAATACCAAGTCATTTTTTCCCATTAAGACAGCCTCATACTGCAAAATTCGGGAATAATTCAACCATCTTCCCACTTACTGAGACAGAATAGTTCTGACCTGATGAGGGATGCTAACGACTAAGGCTTCCCGAAAGACAGCTTCCTGCTCTCTTCTACCAGGGGAGCGGTTGCTGCCACAGCTTGGATGCAGCCCGGCCATGCCCCGGAGACAGGATCCAGGATTTTGGAAAGGAAGGCTACAGGTCTCCTTTGACCTCCTCAAATTTGGGTCAGAACCCCCAAGGTTGTCCCTTTTTCTATTGTAACAAACAGGTGAAAGGTTTCTCAAGGGAAGGGAGGGCTAAAACAGGGGCTACACCAGAATCAATCTGAGCTCCCCTAAAGCCTCTATCTTCCCCTGAGAGTTTACACTTTCATTCTCCAAGGGGTGGTGAAGAACAATGGTCATTCTTTTGTGACTGCTTCCTGCTGGTTAGGGGTAGTAGGCCTTACCTGACAAGGTGTAAAACCCTCCTGCTATTCTATCATGGTTGGAGGAAGACGACTATGGCACCCTGGGTGAAACTGGATGAAATCCCTGTATGGCTAACAAGATGGAAGAAATGAACTTAATTAGAATTTTGAGGATATAGGGTTTCACTGAAAGGATACTGGGCCACAAAAATAGAAAAGGCCAGGTGCCTAAAGGCTGTATCTTCTCAAAGTTAATGGGCTTTTTTTTGCAGGTTTTCATCAGAAATTGGTTTCCAGGTCCTAGGTGAGGAAAGGTTACCCATAGACCATCTTGAAGGGGTTAAGCTGAAGTGGATCCCAGCCACCTTTTTTACTGTTTCCTTCCTGGTGAGAAAATGCTTAGCCCTGGCGGGATGGCATGTGGTTTCGCCAGTCTTCCCCAGGATATGAGTGGGACAGATTTTAGAATAAGGGCTAGGAGGGAGACTTGGATTAAGCATGTTCATTAACTTAGAAAGTGAAGTTTACCAGGACCTTTTAACATATTCAATATCCCTCTGCATATGATCTAGAAAAGATATCACCTCAATCATCAAGCATATATCTAGAATAGGAGAGATATAGGTACAGTACTTAATACCAAGCAATGCACTAACGAAATCAAAAGTTTCTTTTTGAGTTGCAATTAATAGATCTAAGCTCCAGGTTTGCAACACCATACAAGTTGTCTCTGCATGGAAGCAGGCCATAATGCCAAGTATGTTTAAGTTCTACTTACAGCACTCTGGTAATCACTGCTCCGCTTATCACGTCCTTCACACAGCCAGCACGCTGCAGCACCACTGACCCTAGAGAGAAGCTAGGATGGTAGCCTCTGGTATTCCACTGGCCCGGCGCATAGCACCCTTCAGCACCATGGAGATTTTTACTTCTACACCTTCACCATGATGACATTAATTAACAAGTATTTTACTTCAGCAATACAGATGCCCAATGGAAACCAGATTATCTTCCTTTACCACCACTTTAATATGCAGATTGAGGTGGCCTCTGACAGTTTTTCCTGCTATGAAACTGATGGATGTAGGATGACCTGAAAGTAACTTGTTTCTTTCTCTGTTGCTAGGATACAAAGAAAAGAATTGTATGTAAATCAGAAGGTAATGAAATGCAACCCTCTCTTCGGTCCAAATTCCGCTTTTGGTGGTCAAGAATATCCTGTTGAAGCAATGAAGTATGAAAACCAGCTTCAACCAGTTGGCCGGACCTGCGCAGAAGTAGCCCCTTGCTGTCCTCACTTCAACTTGCTTAATTAACATAGTAAAATTCCCACCCAGGGGTGGAGTTATCTGCCCCTTTCTTGATCATGCAATGTATGTGCAAGCGTGATTTCCTGAACATACTAATCATACAATTACATAACCAGCTATGTATGTTCATCCATATGCATAAAAACTAATGCATAATCAAAGCAAATGCTAAGTAGTAACTTGGGTATTTAAACAAGAGTGAAACTGCAGCAGAGGGAGTCAGGTCTGAGTCACTGTGGACTGGCCTTGGCTCCCTACCTCTGCAGATGTAATAAATGTGAGTTTGCCTAACCCTCGTGTTGAAGTTTTCTTCATGCCATCTCTGGTTATCCATAAAGGCCTTGTTTTGAGGCCTAACAAAACTACTTTTTGTTATTAAAATCAATTCTGTTTCTGTTTAATAATGACTTACTGGAATTAGCCATTCAAATATTTCAGTTTAAACATTGCTTCTACAAACTTTTTATAACTATCCATAACCACAGAGACAATAGTTGCTTCATCTCAAGACAAATTCTGCCTTCACAAAACACATTCCCTTACTTAATGCTACCTTCTACAATACCCTCTACAATTTGCCATATGCATTCAAGTTTTTTCCTACATACTTCCATTCTGATTTTATGAAAACCAGGTATTGTATCACATTCCTTTAAACAAACTTACCAAATTTTGGTCAGCACTCCCACAGACCTTTTATGCCTTTCTATATCTACTTAGGTCTCATATCCCTCATACTATTCTGTGAAAAAAAAAGAATAAACTATTCATCTCAATTTAGGCATTTCAAAGATTTCCATACTTTATTTATTTATCAATATAAGTTCATTTTTCATTTTAGTCATTTGAATAGAGCTCTTTTAAGAATTTTCATTGTCAATTTAATATTACCACCTGGAGGTATTAAAACATACACTGAACAAACAGAAACAACACAATAAGAATTATGAAGACAAGGTTGGCATAGAGCCAATCCTCATCTGCCTCGTATTTTGGCCAGAATATATCAGTAGTCATTTCCTTTCCTTTGGTACGATCATTATTGTCCAATGTTCCCACATCCTCCCTAATGGACTATCTGGAGAAATGTCCCCAGGGGATCTTACAGATAGCCCCTCCCCAGTCAACCTACTGCCTCTATTCCCCATTCTGAGCCTTGTTGGGTTTCTTTCAATCCCAGACTTATCAGAATTTCCCCACCACCAAGACAATACTTAATAGTCCCTTTTCTTACCTTGAACCATGCACAGAGCTGCCTGGTCAATGAGAGGCAGATTTTCCCTTCCCGTTTTCTCATCCACAATTGGCAGATCCAAGCATCTGGCCTCGGGTCCTTCCCGCTGTCAAAGGCGGGCCCCCAAGGGCAGAGTCTGAGTCTCCTTGATCAGGGGAGTGTGCCTTCCCCTCGTCTGCCCCAGGGTCCCCCTCTGAGGCTTTGGATCCTGGACGAGCCCCCAAAGCTGTTAGAAAACTGCACCTGTAAGAGAACAAAGACTCACCAGACTGTGGGGGAAAAGAGAATGTTATCAACAAGAGCCGTGGTCAACCTGGATAACATGGCCGTTGTGCCAAACAACAAGAAACAGTGATATTTACAACCTAAACCCGGGTCCCTCCGGCGTTCCCCATTGATTGGGTACTTCAGGGGTTACAGCCTATCTGAGGGATCTAACCAACTTACCGGGGTTCCTGCTCTGAGTGTCCACTGGGTCCCTACATTCCTGCGGACTGGGCAGGCTCTGTGCAGCTTTCACCCCTGTCACCGCTTTTCAAATTCCGAGCTGCTTTCGCTATTGGCCCCGCCCTCGCTTCTCACCATTGGCTGCCCTTGCTTTGGCCCCGCCCTCACTTTGGCCCCACCCTCACCTCTCACCATTGGCCACCCTCATTTTGGCCCTGTCCTCACTTTGGCGCCACTTTTCAAATTCTAGGCGCCAAAGCCCGCTACAACCCTTTCTCTCCCTCCTCCAGTTGCAGAGCCGGCTCTGGCCTTACCTTTATGTGAAAATTAAACTTAACTCTTTTTTTACACTCTGTAGCCTGATTTTCTCTAGGTTCTTGGCTAAGCTACAAGAAATGAATCTCGAGAGCAAGCCGGGTTAGTTAGGTCAGTAATTTATTAAGAAACAGTGAAAAGAGATGGGAGAAAATAACATATCATGGGTCCCAGATAGAGAGGAAGGGACTGAAGAGTGATAAAGAGGGCCAATTTACAGACTGCAATTCCCCATTATAGATTATAAATCCCCAGGTTTTACTTGCAGGATGTTCCAGGCAGGGGGCGAAGGCCAGAACAGGGATCAGAAGGCAAGGGAAGGCTGGCTCAGCCTTGGTGCTTGCTGCTTGAACCATTAATTACTCTGCCCCTTTGCTAATGAGAGGGGAGAAGTCCCAGCCATTTGTTGTTTTAATTGATTGCTCCACCTATCAATCCCCTGGGAGGCCCCAATGATAAGGCCCCTGGAGAATATCCGGGGCTTCTCCTGGCTTCCAGAGAAATCTCTTTCCGAATGGGGAATCTCGCAGGAGACTTCCAGCAGCCATCTTGGGGGCACTGATGTCCACGTGTTAATGGTGGCGGTTTTCTGCCAGCTTCCAGATCAGTCTATTGATCTAACTAGCCTGCTTCACCTTTCTTCTGCTCCCTTGGAACCCAGCCGCCATAATGTGAGGAAGCCAAGCAGTCACATGGAAAGTTCCAGTCCCAGCATCCAGGTGAGGTGCCAGCTGACAAGCAGCATCGACCAGCAGACGCATCAGACAGGGAGCCCTTCAGCTGGTTTCGGTCCCCAGCCTTCAAACTGTTGCCACATGGAGCGGGGAGGCACTGTCCCCACTGGGCCATGCCGAAATGGCAGAGTCGTGAGCAAAATAAGTCTTCTCCTTGGAGTGGTTTGTTCTTTAAATTAGAGAGCTTCAGTTCTTTCCCAGCTGAGGATTTGGGAAACCTTTTCCCTTAATCCAAACCTAACCCAGATAATGTCACCATCCTGATCAAAAATCTTCCACACTCTGTCTCCCTCAGAATGAAAGTCCACGTGGAACCGAAATGGTCCTTCCGATATGAACTGTCCACACCACTCCCACCCCACACCATCTCTTTGCTCTCATCTCTTCCCACTCTCCCTGTCCACCTCTCTGTTTCAGCCACACTGGCCTCCTTGCTGGCCCTTGAACTTGTCAGGCAAGTCCCACCCCAGGGCCTTTGCACTTGCCCTTCTCTCAGCTTAGCACACTCTTCCTCCAGAAATCCACATGCCTAGCCTGCAGGTCTTTGCTCAAATTGCACCTCATTAAACTCTTTCATGACCATTCCATTTAAAATTACAGCCCCTCCCTGCCTAAAAAAACCCCTAGCTATCCATATGCCCTGCTTTCCATTCCTCCGTAACACTTACTGCAACCTAAATATTTTGCTTATTACTCCTCTGTGTGGTCTGTTTCCCCCACTCGAGTGTAAGTCCCATGGGGCAGGGCAGAGGTCTCTGCCTCCTTCCCTGCTGTATCCCCAGAGCCTACAACAGTGCCTGGCATGCATTTGGCTCTCAGTGAATATCTGTTGACCAAATCAAATGACCAAATGGATTAATAGATGGGATTATTGTTGGATAAATAGATCAGGGGAAGAAGAAAGAGGAGAGGAAAAGACCCCAACCCAACTTGAAAATGTTTCCTGTTGTCCAAAATTGGAACATGATTTTTTTAATCCCTCATCTCTACAATCAAAATAATCAACCACCTAATCAAATAATCTCCAAACCGTGCCCCTCATGCTCTTAAATTATTTTCTTTTTTTTTTAAGATTTATTTTTTTAATTTTTTAAAAATTTATTTCTCTCCTCTTCGCCGGCCCCCCCCCAGTTGTCTGCTCTCTGTGACCATTCACTGTGTGTTCTTCTGTGACCGCTTCTATCCTTATCAGTGGCATGGGAATCTGTGTTTCTTTTTGTTGCATCATCTTGTTGTGTCAGCTCTCTGTGTGTGCAGTGTCATTCCTGGGCAGGCTGCACTTTCTTTCGCGCTGGGTGGCTCTCCTTATGGGGCGCACTCCTTGCACGTGGGGGTCCCCTACACGGGGGACACCCCTGCATGGCAGGGCACTCCTTGCGCGCATCAGCACCGCACATGGGCCAGCTCCACGTGGGTCATGGAGGCCCGGGGCTTGAACCGCGGACCTCCCATGTGGTAGGCGGACGCCCTATCCATTGGGCCAAGTCTGCTTCCCTTAAATTATTTCAAACACACAGAAAAGCTGAAAGACTTTACAGTGAACACCCAAAATGCCCAATCTCCTATTGGTACTAGGAACGTTTTCCTGAATTTGCTTTAACCTATTTCTACCCATCTATCCATTCTCGGCCATTCATCTCTCCAGCTTAATTTTTAATGCACTTCAATGAAAGCTGCAGATAACAGTACAACCCTGAAAGACTGCAATATGCCTATTAATATTTCTTTACTGTTTTTTATTTTCAATTCTGAGGTAAAATTCACATCCAGGGAAATGCACAGATCTCAAAAGTATCCATTCTCTGAGATTTTTTCCATCCACTGAATTTGGAAACTGCATACACCTGTGTAAGCCAAACCCTTGTCAAGATAAAGAACCACATTTTCATGACCCCAGCAAGTTCCCTCATGCCCTTTTCCAATCAATCTTTGTCCCTGCCTAAAGCGACCACTGTTCTGATTTATTTTTTTCCCACCATAGACAGCTTTGCCTGTTCTGGAACTTCATTTAAATGGAATCACACAGTATGTTCTTTTTTAAAAGTGTCTGGCTTCTCTCATTCAGCAAAATGGTTTTGAGATTCATCCATGTTCTTGTGTGTATCAACAGTTTATTCCTTTTCCTTGCTGATTAATATTTCATTGTATGGGTGTAGTACAGTTTGCTTGTCCCTTCTTCTATGGATGAACCTCAAAAGCTTTTTAATGGGTCCCCTCCCCATCCCTGTTGCCCCTGCCAGACCCAGCCATCTCTTCTTCCTAGCCAGGTCCCCACCCAGCCTCCTGCCTGTTCCCTGGCCCCCAATCTTGTCCACATGACAGACAGAGGGATACTTATAAGGTGTTCCTCTCCTGCTCAAAACCCTTCCATAGCTCCCCAGTGATTTCAGGAGAAAACCCGAGCTGTTTAAATGCTGACAGGCCTGATTTGATCTCACCCCCAGGCACCACTCCAGCATCGCACCCCACCTCCTCTCCTTTCGCTCCCTGCTGCAGCCACAGGACACTTTTCAAGGCCCAGATGCACTAAGCTCTCTTGCCTCTGGACAGATGCATTCTCTTTCCTTTGCCTAGAACACTTTTCTCTAGCCCTTTATTTACCTGCCTCACTCTTGTTCCTCCTTCAAGTCTCCATTCAGATGTCTGCTCCTTAGGAGACCTTCACAACCCCCACAGGCTGAGTGAGGCACCTCCACAATTCCTGGTGGCTCAGATCTCTCTACATTTTTTTTATTACCACCCCCCCCCTCCCCTGTGGCTTTTTGTGTGTGTGCTGTCTGCTCTCTGTGTCCATTCGCTGTGTGTTCTCCTGTGTCAGTATTTATTTATTTTATTTTCCCTCCCCCCTTGTGGCTTACTTGCTGTCTGCTCTCTTGTGTCCATTCGCTGAGTGCTCTTCTGTGGTTGTTTTCTTTTTTGCTTGTCTCCCTTTTTTGTTGCGTCACCTTGCTGAGTCAGCTCTCTGCAGCACTTGTGGGCTGGGTGGCACTCTGCAGCGTGCGGGTGAGCCTGCCTTCACAAGGAGGCCCCAGGACACGAACCCAGGACCTCCCATATCTTAGACAGGAGCCCAACTGATTGAGCCACAGCCGCTTCCCCTCTCTACATTTTAAAACACAAAAGCTGTCATTTCTTCCTAAATTTTGGTTTCAGGAATTAAACTTCTCTCTCCAGATAAACAAAAACACTTTCTTTTTAGCAAAAAAAAAAAAGGAAACTATTTCAACAAACACATTTCCCTTATTGCCTAAGCTGCCAGGGATCTCCAGGTGAGGTTTAATGATAACTTAGATCATAACTGCCTAGTGCATCTGTATATAAAAAGCTTTAGGGAAGCGGACATGGCTCAATTGATAGAGCGTCCACCTACCACATGGGAGGTCCAGAGTTCAAACCCAGGGCCTCCTGACCTATGTGGTGAGCTGGCCCACGCACACTGCTGTTGCACACAAGGATTGCCATGTCATGCAGGAGTGTCCCCCACATAGGGGAGCCCCATGTACAAGGAGTGCATTCCACAAAAGAGCCACCCCTCATGAAAAAAGTGCAGCCCACCCAGGAGTGGCGCCACACACACAGAGAGCTGACACAGCAAGATGATGCAACAAAAAGAGAAGCAGCTTCCAGTGCTACCAGATAATGCAAGCGGATGCAGAAGAACACACAGCGAATGGACAGAGAGAGCAAACAAGGGGGAAGGGGACAGAAATAAGTAAAATAAAATCTTTTTTTTAAAAAAAAGCATTAGTTCTATTAACAGGTATCAGTTTTCCTAGGGCAATGCTAGAAATTTAAGTCCTGCAGATTGTCTATTTGCCATGGCACCCTAATCCAAATATCATTCAATACTTCCTTTCCAATGACTCAGCCCTCCACTCCTTCCCCCCTCCAAATCCTTCCATCATGCCCTCTGGAATGCTCATTATGGCTCATAACCACACCACCCTCCTCAATTTCTTCCTTGAAACTTTCTGCTACCTGATGCCCTTACCGAAAGCCCGACCAGTCCCAAGGACACTGCTTTCACGGCAGCCCTCTGTAAGTCAGGCCTTTCAATTTCTCACACTCCACATGCCTCCATACCAAGGCTCAAGAGCTATTTTCTGTTTATCAAGGTTCTTTTGGGGAGCAAGCAGCTAAAATCAATTCATACTAATCAAAGCACAAAATAAAGAAAGAAAGCAGTATTTAACAACAATGGCAACAACCAAAGAAACATGATGGTTCATGTAAAAGCCCAGTAACTAAATGGACTGTAACACTGATAAGGAGTTCAGGTATGGCTGGATCCAGGTACCAAGGGCTGGTGCCAGGACCATCTTTCCCAATTGCTTAGTTCTGCTTTCCTCTGCATTGCTCTCCATCTAAAGATGCCTCTTTCCTCTGGGTGGCAGAAATAGAGAACCTGTTTCCTGATAGCTAAGGCAAAAGTCTCAAGGTCGGTTCCCATTGGGGAATGTTAGGTCACATGACGCCCCCCCCCCCAACAACCCCTGTGACCAAGGAAACAATAAACTGTTTGGCTCAGTCTGGATCTTATGCCCATGTCTAGAGCTGGTGGTAGTATGATCGGTTCCCAGTCAAAACAAACATATCCAAAAAACTAACAAACACAACAGACTGAGAGGGCAGAGAAGTGGTTCCCCAAAAGAAAACCGAGCCAGATATTTAGGGGGGCAAAACCCACAGACTTCTGCCGTAATATCCTCTTCCTTTCCCAACACCGCCTCCAGAATATTGATCCTCCCGCCGTTGATTAGCAGCCCCCACACACACCCACACACGCGTCCTTATCCAGGTGTAATGCTTTTACCCCTCGTGTGACCTCGTACCTCTGCCTTCTTACCTATAGGGAGAAAGACGCCGTTTCTCTGTTCCTTTAAAAGTGGGTGTGATTGCGTTTCACGTATTTGCTCGCCCTAAGCTTAATCATTCATCAGTGGGGTTCACCTGGAAGGGGCGTTAGCGAGGCGATGGGATCCCGGCGGGGCCGAGGGGGATGGAGGCGGTGGGGCCGCGGGGCCGCGGGGCTGACACCGGCGGCGTCGGGGCGAGGTGAGGCGCAGGGGTGGGGGCTGCAGGGAGGGCCTGGGGCCTGAGCGAGAAGGGTGGGACACGGAGCGGGAAGGACTGCAGAAGTGGGGCGACTGAGGAGGCCGGGCGGAGAGGAGGGGGCACTGGAGGTCGGCGAGGCCCAAGGAGGGTGGGAAATAGGGGAGGAAATAGAGGTGGCGGGTGGGGTGGGAGGTGCAGGGTGGGTTGGGAGGACGATCGGTGGGGGACTTCTCAGGGGAGGCGGGCTGGGCCCGAAGGTGCGGGAGCCCGAGCCCGGGAAGTCGGCGGCCAGGGGCGTGGCTGGGGCGTGCGCGCGGGTCTCCCCCGGCACCCCCACCTCCCACCCCTCCTTGGCCTTCAGAGCCTTCGCCAGGGGTCCCGCCCCTTTGCCAGGAGTGACGGGCCCGCCACCCAATCAGGACGCGGGCAGGGAGAGGCGCAGCCAACGACGGGGCGGGGGGCGGGGGGCGGGACTGGGGAGGGGGTTCTCAGAGCCAGGGGAGGGGGCGAGGGGCCTCCGAGAGCTCCGCGGCGGCGACGGGCGAGCCATGGCGCTGGGACAGGAGCGCAAGAGGTACCGCGATTCGGGGGCAGGGATGGCGGGAACCGGGGGGCTCTCTTTCTGGGGACCCCTGAGCCGGCCGGGGGGCGCGCGGGTGCGCACCTCCACCACGCCCTCCGCCCTCGGGGATTTGCAGGGGTAGGGACTCGCTCACTTCCCCGGCTGCCCCGCCCCTCTCCCGGCAGCAGCTTCGGGGTCGTGAGCCCCGATTTCATGAAGCTCAGGGTTCGCTTCCCGCCCGGTTGGGGGTGAAATTCAGGGTGCCCAAGGAATTGGGTTTGAATAATCCCCGGGCTTCGGGGGGAGGCATTGTCTCCACATTTTGCCTCCTTCAGCCTCCAGAATCCCAGAATTGAGGTGTTCTTTGCCAACCTGGGATCTTAGGGATTACGGGGTCCCACCAAATTGAGCCTTCCCAGATAGAGGGAATCCCTTGGAATCCCACTCCGGTCCGGAGATCAAGAGAGCAGGGATCCTCCTTGATCAGACCCTCCCTGACAATCTCCCAATCCTTGGGTTCCCCTAGAAATGGGCAGAGGGCTCCCCATTCCAGGCGCCCTTAGGTCTCCTTTTGGAACGTAGGGTCACCACCTCTAATAGCAGGGAGACAAGCCTGACACTCTGGCCCCTATCCCACGCCCCACCCTGGCCCAGTCCCCATGACTGAGGCGTAAATGGAAGCGCCGGGGAAACCCCACCCAAGCCATCCTGGGGGAAGACCCCATGGCGGGGTGCTGTGCCAGACGCAGTGTGAGACCCTGCAAGCTGTGCTGGGAACGCCCCCCTCCCCCCCAGGCCCCAGCGGGGTGGTCCTGGGCGGAGGGGAACCGGGGTGTTCACTTCCTGCAGGTGCAGACTGCAGGGGCAGAGAGGGGTCTGTGCCCTGGGGCCACCCTTAAGGGTTCCTATCTGGCCATGTTCCAGGAGACCCCAGTAAGTGTCCCAGACCCTCGGTTTTCCCTGTCCAAGCTGAGGCGGCCGGCAAGCCTCACCCCCTTCCCTCCCCCCTGGCTTGGCGGGTCTGATTGGATCCACCCACACCCCATGTTTTTCACACACACCCTCAGGATCTTCCCCCACCGCCTCATTCTACTCCAGCCCTGGCTGTGGGCCGACGCAGGAACACCAGCCACCCTTTCTGGGGCAGCCCGGCCCCACCCCTCCTGGCGCCCCCTCCTGGCGGGGTTGGGGGCCCCTCCTGGCTGAGCTGGGGCACCCCCCTCCCCACCCAAGGCCAGCCCTTTCCTGTCGTGTCATCCACCGCTGCGCGCGATTCACTCGTACCTCGCACCCGGCACCCAGCCGCGCTCCCGTCCCCTCCTGCGCCCCCCAGGATGGCACCTCTGACGAAGGGGGTCTGGGTGATGGTGAGTGGGCTCCCCACGCCTCCTTCTCTCCTTCCTTCTTGCCCCCAGCTCGGGCCTGCTGCCATCTCACCCGAGGCAGGGATATTCCTGGGAAGTCCCAGAGGGGCACACTGCCCCAGGTGCTGCCCTCCTGGGACTGAGGGAATCCTGGAGGAGGCGGGGCTCACCAGAATACCCGTCCTCAGGAACGAACAGAGGCGGGGTTCCAGGGACCTCCCCCAGGCTCCTTCTGGAACCCAGGTCCTGCCCTTGTCCTCCCAGGCCACCTCCAGGCAGTGCCAAGAGTAGTCTCTGTCCAGGTATGACTTAAGCCCCCCTGTCCCCAATACTTTCTGCAAGATCCCCCCAATACCCAGCTGAATGTCATTAGAGAAGGGCCCAGGAGCAGTCCTGAATGTGGGGTGCGGTGTCCCTACTTTCTCCTTGCAGATGCTGAGTTCCTCAGGACAAGGAAGAGGTGGGCTTCTCCCCTTCTGGCTGGAGAGGGGGATGGGCTCCAGCCCCTATTCCCAGGCCTCAGCCCGGGACCTCCAGACCCTGGCCCCACCCTCTGTTCTCGTCTAGAACACGGAGGAAGGGTGGCAGGGTTCCAGCCGCACGTCCCAGGCCGGGCAAAGTGCCAGGGGGCTGGGCTGTGGCTGGGCCCGGAGCCAGCTGGGGAGATCCGGAGGCAGCAGTGCTGGGGGAGGGGGAAGGGACGAGAGCCACTGGGCGAAGGAAGCACAGGGACGGGGGCCCCTTGGGTGGGCATGTCCGCTAAGGCCTGACCTCTAAGGGCGCGGACCCCAAAGGCAGAGTTCAAATCCCGGTTCCCCTGCTTCCTAGCTGTGTGGCCTGTGCCGCTGACCACCTCTCCAGCTGGTCATTCCCAGGTTGCGTAGCCTGGAAAGTAAAGGGCATACCCCCTCCAGGACTAAGGCGAGGAGCCAGTGAGGTGACGGGTGCCTCGCAGGACACCCAATAGGTGCCCAGTAAACTGTGTTCAAGCCAGAGAGTTCTGGGCAGAAGGACACAGACCTGGTTTGGAGTCCTAACTCTGCTGCTTACAAGCTGTGACCTTGGGCAAGTCACATCACCTCCCTGGGCCCGTTTCTTTGTCAGGAAAATGGGGACAGTAATAAATAGGCACAGGGACAGATCACCTGGGGCGTGGCGTTGAGCGTCCAGCGGTGAAGGCATGGAAGGTGCCAAGACCACCAGCTGCGTGCCCTGGGGTCAAGCGCCTCTCCTTCTGCCTCCGTAAAGGGGAGATATCTTTTTCTGCTCCCTAGTTCCTAGGGTTTAGTGGGGTCTCTAGTTCCAGGAGTATCTACCACACCAAAGCTGTTATTATCGCTATTATTTAGTCCTCCACCTCAGCTACTTGTAAACAAGCCATGTGTGTACCTGGCTTGTAGATGTACCAAGTCACGTGCTCACCACCAGAGCCCACATGGCCAAGTACCCCCAAGGCCTGATCTTGCCATCCCTGATGCAGACAGAGGGAGAAGTGGAACCTTGATATAACCCTAGCCAGTTGCCAGGTCCAGTTCTAAGTCCTTAACATATATTGACGCATTTCATCTTTACTTTTTTTTTTTTTTAAGATTTATTTATTTATTTCTCTCCCCTTCCAACCCCCCGTGCCCGGCCCCGCCTCAGTTGTCTGTTCTCTGTGTCTATTTGCTGCGTGTTCTTCTATGTCCGCTTCTGTTGTTAGCGGCACGGGAATCTGTGTTTCTTTTTTGTTGTTGTTGCATCATCTTGCTGTGTCAGCTCTCCGTGTGCAGCGCCATTCTTGGGCAGGCTGCACTTTCTTCCGCGCTGGTCGGCTCTCCTTATGGGGTGCACTCCTTGCGCCCCTACGCGGAGGACACCCCTGCGTGGCACGGCACTCCTTGTGTGCATCAGCACTGCGTGTGGGCTAGCTCCACACGGGTCAAGGAGGCCCGGGGTTTGAACTGCGGATCTCCCATGTGGTAGACAGATGCCCTAACCACTGGGCCAAGTCCGCTTCCCACATTTCATGTTTAAAAGAAGAATACAACCCTAGGAGGGAGGTGCTGTTGTTGCGCTCAGAGAGGCTGTGCAACTTGCCCAAAGTCACACAGCTCATAAGTGAGAGAGTCAGGATTGGAACACAGGCCTAGGCCAGAGGAACTAGCCCTCACTCTGCTTAAGCGCGAAAGGCCAAAGCCCTAGGCTGTCTGTGAGGCAAGCAAGAGGCCCACACTTCCCGCTCAGAAGAACAGGGGGAAGAGGCTGGGAGCTGGAAGGAGGGTCCCGCTGCAGCCACCAGCTGGCTCCTTCTATGGCAGGACTTGCTCTGCCACAGAGAGGATTAGGGAGCCCAGCTGCCTGGGAGGTGGGGGGCCGGCCCCACCCCCATTCCTGCTCCCTCTGCCTGGGCCCCCAGCTGGGTGAGGCCCGCCCACCCCCACCCTCTGGGCAGGAAGACAAACAGGGCTGGAACAGAACAGGACGGAATGTCCTCACAGGCAGGGCGGACGGGAGGCCCCTGCCCCGCACCAGCCAGGGGGGGAGGGCGTGAGGGGATTTCTGCAGCCTCCTCCCCTCCAGTTCCCCCTTCCCGCCTGCCGGCCTTCCGTGCCTCCCACCCAGTGGAACTGAGCGACTCCGCCCCCTGGAACCGCCTCCCGCTCCCCCTGGTGCCTGGGAGTGGAGCTGATGCCATCCCCAGAAATGATCGGGGGCCTGCCTTCACAGCCTCCCCTCCCCTGCTTCCCTGGGCACAAGGGCCGCCGGGAGAGAGTTGGAGCCAATCAGGAAGCCCGGACGCTCACTGCCCAGCGTAAATCCCAGCCTGCCAGTTCCTGGCTCTGTAACCTCGTGGGCAAAGGGCCACCCTTCAGAGCCTCAGTCTCCCTTCTGTAAAATGGAGGCTTAGAATGCCTCCCCTGCAGGGCTCTTCCGAAGATTGTCTGCCTACAGGCGTATTGCTTAACCCAGCATTAGACACCAACGCTTAGCAAATTAGAGCTGCTTAGTATTAATGGACATTATCAATATTATAAATATAGATAAGATCGAAACTAAGTATACTATAAGATGAGTGGATGATGAGAGTAGATACTAGGTTCCCTGACCTAGGTACTAAGCGCTGTAATTCTTTATTCACATACTGAAGTGTGCAGACTTTGGATGCAGAGACACATGGAGTTTGAATTTTTAAGACAGTGACAGAGACCAGTAGAAGCTCTAAACCCTCCAGACAAGCTTGAAGCCACAGAGGCAGCTACGATAATTTAAGAGTTTGGGCTGCCCAGCGCTCAGATCCCAGCTACTTACGGGCAAGCATTGCCCATCCCTGTGCCTTCATGTCCCCATCTGTTCAACGGAGATACTTCCTTGTGTGAACCTAGCCTTGTGTGAGCATAGGGAGAGGTGAGTTACAGGCTTGGCACGAGGACTGTCATTGTAAACGCTGGCTAAGTGGCAGGTATTTCTGACAAAACCACACCCCTCCTTCCACCCCCAACCTTAAACATAACATTTGGGCCTTTGCAGTGGACTTAAGGGCAGGGGTGAGGAGGTTAGCTGTTGGTGCCACAGAAAGCTGGGGTTGGTTTACTGTTGCCTTAGAGAGACCCAGTCCCCCGTTGGTGGGTCGTTGGACTTTGAGATCTGTGCTCCTGGGTTCTGAGGGCTCATCTCCGCTGAGGAAGGGAAGGGCAGGCAAGGGCATTCCTGGGGGCTGAAGAACTGCAGGCCTAAGAGGCCAGCGCCCCCTCCCAGCAGGAGGCCTCCCTGGCCCCCAGGCGTCCCCAGCTAGGGAAATAAGCAGCAGAGAAGTCACCGAGGGGACAGAGCAGCCCAACGCACACCCTGGAGAGGAGAGACGCTGGCGCCCAAAGGGCAGCAGGGCTGGCACAGGGACAGGGGAAAACCTGGGCTAGGAGCGGCTCCATCGCGGAGCGCGGTGGCCCGCGGCGACGTGGCCCTGCCCTCCGTGACCCCGGGCCCTACCGCGCGCTTGTCCCGTCCTCCTCCTGCCCTACCGGGGGGGGGGGCGGACCGCCGTGAGCGCCGCTCTCGCCCCCGCAGGTCGAGCACGGAGCTGCGCAAGGAGAAGTCGCGGGACGCGGCGCGCAGCCGGCGCAGCCAGGAGACCGAGGTGCTGTACCAGCTGGCGCACACGCTGCCCTTCGCGCGCGGCGTCAGCGCGCACCTGGACAAGGCCTCCATCATGCGCCTGACCATCAGCTACCTGCGCATGCACCGCCTCTGCGCCGTGGGTGAGCCCCGCCTCCCGCGAGGCCCCGCCCCCTGGAAGGCGCGTTCCCGGCAGGCCCCGCCCCCTCCGCGAGCCCAGGGAAGTCCCGCCCCCTCGGGGGCCCGTCACGTGGGCGGCCCCACCCTGGTCCTGCGGCTCCTCGGGACTCCAGGAGTGGAAGGCCCGTAAATCCCGAAGGCGCCTGGACAAGTAGGATTTGGTTCCCCGGGAGGCCTCCCGGCCAGGCCAGGCCCTGTAAAGTAAATTCCTCAGAGAGGCTTTGTAAGGTAGGGGCGCTCGTGTTCCCTCTCCCTCCTCTCCCGCCCCCTTTTAGAAACCATCCACGTGAAGGCCCCCTCCGGGTAAAATTCCCCTCCGCGGGCGCCTTTCTCGCACACACACTCGTCTTGGAATCCCAGCACCCTGAGAAAATTTTATTGTGGGGGAAGCAAAGTCTTACCCTGGCAGAGTCTGCCCTACTAGAATTCCCTGCTCTCTGAGGGAAAATTCCCCGCTAAGTTCTGCCCCAGTAGAACTCTGTCCCTAGGGAATCCCTACTCCGTTAGAATTCTGTCTCCTGGGAGAGTCAGCCTCTTTAGGATTCTGCTTCCCTGCCCTTTACGAATCCTGAATCCCTGGGAGGCCCGGCCCCTTAGAATTCTGTTCCCTTGGGAGACCGCCGCTCCTTAGAATTCGGTCCCGGTGCGGCCCTGCTCTCGGAATTCTAGTCCTCCTTGGCTCCGCCCACTCTCTTGGGACTCCAGGCCCCTGGGATGTGCCCTGCCCACCTGGGGGTACTTAAGCTTCCTCTAGTGGGGGAAGTCAGCCATTTCGGCCCAGAGCTGATCTGAGATGGCCTGTCCACCCCGGACACCAGGGCAGTGGAACCAGGTGGCAGCAGGGGGAGAACTGCTGGATTCCTGCTACCTGAAGGCCCTGGAGGGCTTCGTCATGGTTCTCACCGCCGAGGGAGACATGGCTTACCTGTCGGAGAACGTCAGTAAGCACCTGGGCCTCAGTCAGGTGAGACGAGCTGCCTACTGTATGCTTGGCCCTGTAGTCAGTGATGCTGGGGGTACGGTGATGACCACGACGGCTCAGGCCCTGCCTTTGTGGGCCCACGGTGCAGAGGGGAGACAGGTAGGTCACCAGATAGGAAGACTCAGGCAGGTCAGGGCTGGGATGGAGCAGCACAGGGGCCTGTGGGAGGGCGCACCCAGCCTGGTCTAGGGGGTAATCGAGGGCTTTCTAGAGGAGAAGACATCAGAGCTGAAACTGGGGAATGGAGGGGACCAGTGAAAATTGGGAATGCACATGGCGGGGTGATCAGAACATGCAGAGGCCCAGAGGTGAGGTCAAACAAAGAATTTGGGGGGAACTAAAGGTGTTTATACTGGCTGGGTGCAGAGCACAATGGGAAAAGTTGAGAGAGAAAAGGCTAGAGAGGTTAGCAAGGCCCAGATAATTTAGGGATATTAGAAAGTCTATGTCCAGGACACTGGGGAGCCATGGATTGTAAGCAGAGGAGAGGTTGTTTCCGAGAGGTGGAATCAGATTTACATTTTAGGAAAATCTCCGTGGCTGTCGCATGGAGATAAAATTGACGGGAGTAAGAGCCTGGGAGACCAGCAAGGAGGTGGATGCAGGGACTCAGGTAGGAGAAGACAGGTAGGAGAAGATAGGGGCCATGCAGAGGAGAAGACCTAGACAAGAGATACTTAGGAAGTAGTATGAATTTCAGTGAATCCTGACAGCAAGCCCTATGAGAGGGTAACCATTCTTTATTTCTACTTCACACAAGTGGGCTCCCTAGTTGTCATCTATTGTTTTTCTGCCTAGAATTCATTACCCCACTCCTGGTACTAATTTCACTTTTCATGTGAGTCCTTGAGCTCAGAATGTTCTCAGTCCACACAGCTAGAAAATGGCAGAGCCGGGATTCAAATCCAGGTACAGGTGGTGCTGTCAGAGGAGGTAGATCTCATTTTCCCCAAATCCACCAGACTGGGAACTGATGTGAGTCCCCTTCGTTTCTGTCCCCTGCTCCCAGCACTAGGCTCATTTCTTTTTTTTTTTTTTTAAGATTTGTTTATTTCTCTCCCCTCTCCCGCCCCCCACCCCATTGTCTGTTCTCTGTATCTATTTGCTGCGTGTTCTTTGTCCCAGCGGCTCAGGAATGTGTGTTTCTTTTTGTTGCGCCATCTTGTTGTGTCAGCTCTCCGGGTGTTTGGTGCCATCTTGGGCAGACTGCACTTTCTTTCGCACTGGGCGGCTCTCCTTATGGGGCGTACTCTTTGCGTGTGGGGCTCCCCTACGCGGAGATACCACTGCGTGGCAGGGCACTCGTTGTGTGCATCAGCATTGCGCGTGGGCCAGCTCCACACGGGTCAAGGAGGCCCCGGGTTTGAACCCCGGACCTCCATGTAGTAGACGGAACGCCCTAGGGCCAAGTCCCCTTCCTCATTCTTGAATTTAAATGAGTTGAGTCTTACCTGGGTGGAGCAGCCATGATTTGAATGGAATCTCATCTCAGGGCCTTTGCATATGCTCTTCCTTCTTCCTGGAACAATCTTGCTGCAGACAACCCCAAACCCACTCACGGGGTTCAGCAATTCGCATTACTTTCTCAAAAAAACTCTCCTTGACTGGCCTTCCTCAAATAGCTCCCCCATCATTTCTTTGTCTTTCCCTGCTTTCATTTTCTTCATATTGCTTTGAGATACACACGTACACACACACTCGTAATTTTATTTTGGTTTGTTTGTTGCCTGTCTCCCTCCCACTGGACAGTCAGTTCTACAAGGCAGAGGTTTTTTCTGTGTGGGCTGCTGTGTCCATACCTTTTAGATGAAGGCCTCGCATATAGTAGTTGATGAATAAATGATTGTTGAGCGAGTGAGTGAATGAATGAATGAGGGAATAAGAGGTTGGCAGGGTGAGCCAGGCTCATGAACGAGGGCAGGGGCAGTGAGGACAGGAAGGAGGTGGCTCCGAGGCTGTGGTGAAAGCCCTTTCCCTCCAAGACCTCTTCCCCTCGCCTCTCCCTCGCAGCTTGAGCTCATCGGACACAGTATCTTTGATTTCATCCATCCTTGTGACCAAGAGGAGCTGCAGGACGCCCTGACCCCCAGGCACAGTGAGTCCCCTGGAGGCCTTCCCTCCCTCTTCACAGATGAGGAAATGGGCGGGCCCATCCCTCAGCATTTCCCCTCCTCTAGTAGAACAGGAGACAGAGAAAAAATGAAGGGAGGACATGGCCCCGCCCTGGGGGCTCTGAGGGGACACGGCCCCGCCCTGGGGGCTCTGAGGGGACACAGCCCTGGCCTGGGGGCTCTGAGGGGACTTGCCCCACCCCTGGAGATCCGCCTCTGGTTCCATGTCCATTTTCGAGGTGAGGCTGGGGAGGCTTTGGAGCCCCGGGTGCTGAGGAACTGGAGCCGGTCCACGGCCGCCCCGTGACTCCCATGCCCTCCCCAGGCCTGTCCAAGAAGAAGCCGGAGGCGCCCACCCAGCGGTGCTTCTCCTTGCGCATGAAGAGCACCCTCACCAGCCGCGGGCGCACCCTCAACCTCAAGGCGGCCACTTGGAAGGTGGGCGGGGCCCGGCCAGGGTGGCGAGGGTCCCCCAGAGGCTTCGAGGGGGTTGGAGCCCAGGGTCCCCTGCGCTGGGTCTAGTGGGTCCTCGACCCAGAGCTAGCGTCTGGGAGGGGGGCTGGAGGTCCCCATAGTCTTCCTTCGGCTGGATCTCCTCAGCCCCCCGAGCCTGGGGCTCGGTGTGGTTGGAATCTGGGGCTCCTTCAGGACTCCCTGAACCAGGGTCTCCGTGGGGTTGGGGGAGAGACCTCTGGAGCCCCCAGGGATTTCTTCCCAAACCCCCATGGGCCCACAGAGACTTTCGAGTAGCCCAGGGTCCGGAGCAACTAGATGTCCCCACAGCCGGCCCGGGCCCCTGCTGAGCCCACTCCCACGCCCCCAGGTGCTGCACTGCTCTGGGCACATGAGGACCTACAAGCCGCCCGCGCAGCCCTCGCCGGCGGGCCCCGGCTCTGAGCCGCCCCTGCAGTGCCTGGTGCTCATCTGTGAGGCCATCCCCTACCCCGGCAGCCTGGAGCCCCCACTGGGCCGGGGCGCCTTCATCAGCCGCCACAGCCTGGACATGAAGTTCACCTACTGCGACGAGAGGTGCCCGGGAGCCGCGCCCACCTGCCCCTCCCCACACCCAAGTCCCCTGGCTCTGTCCCCTCACCCCCCGCCCCGCCCCGCATCTCCCTCTGACTCCATCCTTCTCTGCCTGTCGATGTCTGATTTTTCTGTGGATCTATCTTCCAATCTCTCTGTCTCTCCCTTAGTGTCCCTCCCTGTCCTTCCATCGCTTTCCTTAAATAAATCAATTTGTATAAAGCAGTGAGCCCAGGGTCCAGCCCGGAGGAAGTACTCCATACACTGTCCTGAGTGGTTCTCCCTCCGTCTTCCCTTTTGCTTTCTCTCTCCCTCACTTCCCTCTGCCCTTTTCCTTCCTCCCTCCCTCCTTTAGTTTTCCTCCATCTTCCCTCTTTGCCTCACACTGGAGAGATGCTGAGGAATGGGGACCCCTTGGATTTAAATGCTGTGTGTCCTGGCGAAGTGGCTCTGCCTCTCTGTGCCTTGGTTTCCCCATCTGTCCTATGGGAATATAACTGACTCACCTTGTATGGTGGTTCTGCACACTCACGGAGGTGCTCGGTGCAGAGTGTATAGAAGCAGATTTTTAAAAATCATTATTATTCTATTTCTTTTTGTTCTCTTTCCTTTTCTGATTATTCCTTCTCCCCTTTCCTTCCCCTCTTCTATTTCTTTCACTCTTTCGTTCATTCATTTCTTTCTTTCTCTTCCTTTCTCGTTCTCTTCCCTTTTCCACCCACTCTTTCCCCTTGTATTAGTTTCCCGCGGTCACTGTATTAGCCAAAGGGGTGCTGATGCAAAACACCAGAAATCTGTTGGCTGTTATAAAGAGTATTTATTTTGGGTAGAAGCTTACAGTCACCAGCCATAAAGCGTAAGTTACTTCCCTCACCACAGTCTGTTGCCACATGTTGGAGCAAGATGGCTGCCGGCCTTCGCCTCCCTCTTCCTCTTCCTCTTCCGGCTCTGTGGTCCCAGCTTCTTCTGGGATCACCTGCAGGCTGGGACAAGTCTCGTCTCGCTGCCAGGCTTGTTTGTCTCCAGGCTCAGCTGCTCTGCTCTCTCCCGTGTGTTTACTTCCTGGACTCCAGCTCAGAACTCTAACTTTCTCCTCTGCCACGTTGCTTTCTCCGTGAGTCCCCACCCAAAGGCCTCATTACTGACGTGGCCCAAAGCCTTTATCATTATTTAATCAAGTAAAAGTGAAACCTCTAAATGCAATCCAATCTGATATGCCCAGAGGAACAGACCAGTTCACAAACATAATCAATACCTATTGGAATTCGTAAACAATATCAACAGCTACAGCCGTGTAACAAACAGCCAACACAGTGGCTCGAATCCGCGTGGATCCGCTGCCTCAAGTCTAGAGGTTGGAGGTCCAAAGTGAGCCTAATGGCTCAAGTCAAGGTGTCGGGAGGATCGGTTCCTTCTGGAGGCTCAGGAGAATCTGTTTCCTGGCCTTTTCCAGCTTCTAGAAGCTGCTCACCTTCCTCGGCCCGTGGCCCCTTCCTCCATCTACAGAGCGCTCCTGCCAACCCATGCTTCCACTATTGCTTTTCCAGCTCTGACCTCAGTGCCTCCCTCTTCCTGGTACCCCTGTGATCCCAGTGGGCCCACCCAATCGTGCAGGATCTGCTCCCCATCTCCAGATCCCTAATTGATCCCATCTACCAAGGCCTTTTTGCTGTGTGAAGGAACATTCCAGGTTCTGAGGATAAGGACGTGGACAGCTTTGGCAGGCTACGCACCCCCCACCCCACCCTGCCTTTTTCTATTTCTCTCCCCCCTTCTCTTTTACAACCCTGTCTTGCTGGCTTTGTCCCTGTGTCCCTGCCCCCCACCCCCGCCCAGTTGAACTCTGGCCTGACCAGGTCCTGCCCCCCCATGCCTAGGATTGCGGAGGTGGCGGGCTACAGCCCCGAGGACCTGATCGGCTGTTCCGCCTACGAGTACATCCACGCCCTGGACTCCAAGGCGGTCAGCAGGAGCATCCACACCTGTATGTGTTCCACGTGTTCCACGCGTTCCACACGTTCCACAGCCAGGCCTGGAGCTGCCTCTGCATGCCCCAGCCTGACAGTGGCCCCCAGCCGCCCCTCCCCAGGAGCCTCCCTTCCCCCCCAGCACCCGCCCCCAGCCACCCCTCCCCAGGGAGCCTCCCTCCCCACTCCAGACATCAGCTGCCCCTCCCCAGGGAGCCTCCCTTCCCACCCCAGCACCCCCCCCAGCTGCCCCGCCCCAGGGAGCCTCCTTTCCCACCCCAGCCTGACAGTGGCCCTCAGCTCCCCAGGGAGCCTTCTCCCCACTCCATCGTCAGCTGCCTGTTCCCCAAACCTCAAGGAACCTTCTCTTTGGCCCTTCATGCCCAGCCCCCACCCCCAGAGCCTGTCCCTCCCCAGCTGGCCTTTTTGCCTCCCTGACCTCTCCCTATCCCGTCCCCCCAGTGCTGAGCAAGGGCCAGGCAGTGACAGGACAGTATCGCTTCCTGGCCCGGAGTGGGGGCTACCTATGGACCCAGACCCAAGCCACGGTGGTGTCGGGGGGCCGTGGCCCCCAGTCAGAGAGCATCATCTGCGTCCACTTCCTGATCAGGTGAGCAGGAGGCAGGGGTGGGTGAGTGTGTGGGTCTGGTCCCCATGTGTGGACAGGTGTATGAGGGTGCACACACGTGCATGGGTCGTGCAAAAGTGTGCATAAGGGAGCATGCACGTGTCCGTGTATGTGGAGTGTATGCGGCCCGGTGCATGCACACGTGTGTGTCTACAGGTACACATGTATGTGTATGGGTGTGTGTACTACTAGAGTAAGTTAAAATAAGAAATACAGTGGAATCGTGGTGGTTTTTCTTTACAAAATGGAGGTGTAGTTTCCGTAAGTAAGATTCTCTCATTTTGGTGCCTGGGTCTGTGACTTTTGACAGATGCATACAGCTGTGTAACTGCCACCATAATCAAGACATAAAACAGGTTAACAGCCTCAAAAATTCTCTTGTTTTCAACTGTCTTGGTGTCCTAGGACTGTCATTTAAAACAAATACCACAAATGGGGTGGCTGAAAACAACGGGAATTTGTCATCATACGGTTCTGGAGGCCGGAAGCGTGAAATCAAGGGGTTGGCAGGATCACGCTCCCTCCAAAGCTCCGGGCACGTCCTTCCTTGCCTCGCGCGGCTTCTGGTGTCTGCCAGCTGGCCAGCCCAGCTTCACCCCGCCCCCCCCCCGGCCTTCTCTCTGGTCTCTGTCTTCACGTGGCAGTCTCCTCTGGGTCTGTCCGTGTGGTCGCTTCCATTCTAGGAAGCCCTCGTTGTAAAGAATCACATCTTCAAAGACCCTGTTTCCAAATGAGACTGTTGTATTAGTCAGTCAAAGGGGTGCTGACGCAAAATACCAGAAATCTGCTGGCTTTTATAAAGGGTACTTATTTGGGGTAGGAGCTTACAGATACCAGGCCATAAAGCACACATTACTTCCCTCACCAATGTCTATTTGGAGCAAGATGGCTCAGCCTTCTGTGAGGGTTCAGGTTTCCTGGGTTCCTCTCTTCTCAGGGCTTGCTTCTCTTTCCTCTGTGCTTACTTCCTGGGGCTGCGGCTTAAGACTTAAGCATCAAACTCCAACATCAAAATGCCAACATCAGAAACCTTCAAGCCTCAAAAGCTCCAACTCTGTCCTTCGCCATGCCTTTTTTTTTTTTTTTTTTAAGATTTATTTATTTATTTCTCTCCCTTTCCCCCTGCCCCGGTTGTCTGTTCTCTGTGTCTATTTGCTGCGTGTTTTTCTTTGTCCGCTTCTGTGGTTGTTAGCAGCTCAGGAATATGCGTTTCTTTTTGTTGCGTCATCTTGTTGTGTCAGCTCTCCGTGTGGGCAGCACCATTCCTGGGCAGGCTGCCCTTTCTTTCGCTCTGAGCGGCTCTCCTTACGGGGCGCACTCCTTGTACCTGGGGCTCCCCTACGCAGGGACACCCCTGCGTGGCACGGCACTCCTTGCGCGCATCAGCATTGCGCATGGGCCAGCTCCACACAGGTTAAGGAGCCCCTGGGTTTGAACCGCGGACCTCCCATGTGGTAGATGGACGCCCTAACCACTGGGCCAAGTCTGCTTCCCTGCCATGCCTTTTTATCTGTGAGTCCCCACCCACCAAAGGGCAGGGATTCAACACCCTACTGACATGGCCCAATCAAAGCCCTAATCATAACTTAATCACACCCAGGTACAGACCAGTTTACAAACATAATCCAGTATCTATTTTTAGAATGCATAACCATATCAAATTGCTACAAGCTGTGGAATCAGGGCTCAGGACTTGAACTTGTCCTTTTGGGAGACACTTTTCCACCCATAATATAAACCCCTCATCCCACCTCACAATCCCTAGCAACCACTGATCTGTCTCCTGACAGTTCAGCCTTTTCTAGAATATCATATAAATGGCATCATGCACCATGTCACTTTCTGAGTCTGGCTTCTTCCCGTGACATGTATTTAAATTCACCCATAGTCCATAGCAGGCCAATGGTCCCTTTTCAATGCCGAGTAGTATTCCTTAGTAGAAATGATAGTTTCCCACAGTTTATCCATTTACCAGTTAAAGGACATATGGTTGTTGCCTGTTTGGGGCAATTATAAAGAAAGCCATTGGGAACATTTTCATACAGGATTTTGTAAGATCATTAGATTTCATTTCTCTTGGGTAAACATCGGGGAGTGGACTGGATGGGTTATAAGAAACTGTGCCATTTTGCATTCCCATCAGCAGTGTTTTAGGGTTTCAGTTGTTCCACATCCTCACCAGAATTTCATATTGTCTGTTTTGTTTTTTAGCCATTTGAATAGGTGTAGAGTGGTAGAAGCATAGGCTTTTTCTCTGCTGCCCCCCATCTTGCATCTTGGAAGTGTTTATACCACTTACAAATGCAGGGATGTGGATTTAACAAAGACTTAAACGAAGACAGCAAATTAGCATATAAAATAGTATTAAAATTACAGGTTCTCCTTGCAGGTTATCTTTCAGGACACAGCACCATTTTCTAAAGCCTTGGGAGTTTTCCCAGATCCCTTTGCCCAAGGGCAGATCATGTTAATAGAAAACAGTAGTTGGTTACTGGAGTTTTCATACAAATCTTCGTATGGCACAAGAAGACAACACTGATAATTTTATGAACTTCATTAGGACACCTTTTCAAATCAGAATCTTTGACCAAGTTGAGACATGGAAAGATCTCTCCCCCACCTCTTCTAGACACTCCTTTTTTCCATTATGAAGATTTTCCTTTTTCAGGCCAGACCTGGGATTTCCTTCTTTTGCACTTGACGCAAAAAGCAGGCGGGGAGAACTCAGTTTTACTGGCAGAAAATGGGCGAGGAATGGATAGGCACTTAGTACCAGTGAAGTGAGGCGCACACGGCATTGATGGTTCTTAGTGTGGTGGGGATGGTGTGTGGGTGCAGGCGTGCAGGTAAACCTTTGCCCAGGCGCTCACATCTGTAGGCCACTCCTCCCTTACACGCCTGAGCCTCCTGGCTTCATAAAAATCAAACCAATGTGTGGGGCACAGCCGCTGTACGTGGTAGCTACTATTTTGATCCCCCCTTTTTTTTTTTTATGTGAGAAAACTGAGAGCCAGAGAGGGCAAGTTACTTGCCCAAAGTCACACAGTTAGCAAGTGGCAGGCTGACCCAGGTCTGGAGGCTACACTGGTGATCAGTGACTATGGGATCTCCTATTTTTGCTCAGACCAGAAATCTGAGAGTTTCTCCTAAGTCATTGTCATCATCTCTCCCCTACATCCGTTTGATCACCTCTGGAACACGTCTTGAATCCACTCTTCTCTCCTCCTCGGCCACTACCATCTCTTCTTTTGTTCATAGCATTCACCTCCCATCCGATATCTGAAGCCCTCTGGTCACTGCCTATCATACAACAGCCAGGGAATTCTTTCCAAAATAACGATTAATTCATGTCCCTTCCCTGCTCAGAATCCTTCCACGGCTCCCCAGTGTCCTTGGGAGAAAGGCCTCGTGCCTTCCGTTACTCATCCAGCCCTGTGTGATCTGACTCCTTTTCTCCCTCTCTCTGAACTATATTGGCTTCTTCAGTGTTGTAATATGCCAGACTTTTCTTTCCTCAAGGCCTTTTGCATGTGCCCTTCCCTTTCTCGTGAGGTGTGCCCTCTCCTCCCACTTATCCTTCCAGCCTCAGTTCCGATACCGCTTCCTGAGAGACCTTTACCTGAGCCCCTACAATTGGTCAGATCTCCCCGTTTTCACTCCTGCTATCCTGTACTTTTGTTCCAGATCACTTAAAGGAATTTGCAATTATCTTGTTTTTTGTGTGTGTTCAACCAGGCCTCCTTGATTGTCTTTTCAAAATTGTAACATCCCTTTCCCCCTTCCCTACTTTAGTTTTTACCTAACACTCTTCACCACCTAACCCAGGGCTCGCTGCCTGGCTGAAAGGTGATGCAAGCTGCATATGTCATCTTGAATTTTCTAGTAGCTGTGTTAAAAAAGTGAAGAAAAAAAACAAAACAGGTGGAATTAATTTTAACCGTATGTTTCATTTTCCCCAATATGTTCAAACGTTCTCATTTCAGTGTTAAGTCAGTATAAAAATTATCCTTTTCTGCCTTATACTCAGCCTTTGCAATTTGGTATTTTACGCTAATAGCATATCTCAATTTGGACCTGCCACATTTCAAGGTATCAGAAACCACGTTTATCAAGTGGCTGCTGTATTGAATAGCTCAGCTCTAACATGCTGTATGTATTTGTCTAGCTATAAAACACACTATATGTCTTTGTATACCAAAAGATACATAGTATGCTTTGTAGGCATTACATTTAACATACAAATACTATATTTTTCTTAAGACTTCCACTAGCATTTAAGCCCCAGGAGTTTCCTCTATCTTGTTGACTGCTGCCTCCCCAGCACCTTAAACAGTGCCTGGTAGATAGTGTAGGTGCTCAGTAAACAACAGCAAACACATGGTACTCACCCTGTGCACCTTTACATGTATATTAACTCATTTAATTCCCACAACCTGGGAGGAGGCACTCCTCTTATTCCTTCTCTACAAGTGAGGAAAAAGATGCCCAGAGAGGGTCAGTCATTTGCTTGAGGTCACACTGCTCCCAAGTGGCAGAGCTGGGATTTGGACTTGGGCTGCTGGCCTCAGAGCCCTCGCTCTTTAATGACACACAACGCTGCTGGTCTGGGGAATTCTGTGGAGTGAGCGAACGTGTGAGCACGAGACGTGTGTGCAGATGTGTGAGGCCACGCCTGTTGGAGTTTCGAAGTGTGGGCTTCTCTGTATACCAAGTGTGTGTACATATGTGACTGCGTGTGCCTGTGTTTCGGTGGGGTGGGGGTGAGGATGGCTTCTGTCCAGCCTGAACTGGGACGTTCCAATCCCAGGAGGGGTTGGGGGCCTGGTGGGGAGGGGTCATAGGTTTGGTGGGGGAGCCTGGATCACCCCCTTCAGTCCTCCATGGCGTGATGCAAGTGTGGACCTGGTCCCCAGCCCCAGACGAATTCTCCAGAAATCAATTTGCCCAGCGAACATTTGGATTCTCTCTGCAGCTAGCGGCTGGGGAGAAGGGAGGGGAGAACACAAGAAGAATGTATTTTAAGTCTGTTCCCTTGAATGTGAAAAATGTCTATGAATAGAGGCTTCTAAATATAATGCTATTCATAAAAATAAATGCCTATGAATTCTTCATATTTGTTAATATATTCAGGCATACATTAAGAATATGCTCTTCACCAGTGCATTGATAAGAATATGTCCAGAAGTTAACACTGATAAAGAGGATGCTTAGTTCCTACACCTCGTGCAGGCCCCTCCTCTCCATGGCTCGGTTTCCCCACCTCACCTCTGCCCCTTGGGCTCCCTGCCTCTCCACCCTGTGGTCCCCCTTTGTCTCTGCCCTTGTTCTCTCTACTCTACCCAGTCTACGCTAAATGCCAGCTCTTTCCTCTGGCTTTTCTTGAACAAAGAGGGCCTGGGAAACAAGCGTCACTTCCTTTTAAATGTTGTTATAATGAAAACTGGTGAACAAAAGCTAAATCCTTAGAAGAAACAAGTAAACATCCCAATTACTTTCTCCAAAACGCCTTCCAGCCCCTGGACGAGATTGCCTGCTGGGATAGGACGCCAGCTGAGGGGGCTGCCTGGGAAGGGGGCCGAGTACCCTTCCCTGACTTCTGCCCCCCTTTCTGCCCTGTACCCCAGCCGGGTGGAAGAAACCGGAGTGGTGCTGTCCCTGGAGCAGACGGAGGAACATTCCCGCAGGCCAGCTCTGCAGGGCGCCCCCTCGCAGCAGGACACCCCTGATCCTGGGGACGGCCTTGGTATGGGGCAGGGCGGGGCTCGGCTTGCTGGGCTCTGTCCCTGCACGATGGCGTCAGTCGCTTGTCACTCTCTGGCCTGAATCCTGCTGTGACACCCATCCCCCCCATTGCCCCTGCGTTGATTCCCACCCCCTCCCTGCTCCAGGGCTTTCTGCCATCCCCTTGACCCCCCAAGTTCAGCCCCTTCCCACCTCCTCCTCCCTCCTCCTTTCCCAGTGCCTCTGCCTGTCCCTTCTGAGCTGTTGCTGACAGCCGGAGCCCTGGCGTGTATGCTCACAGTGTCCTTTTCCTGGCTCCAAGCCACAGCTTCACCTCTAGGACCTTAGAGCCTCCTCGAGGACCTTCAGGCCTTTTTTCCCTAATGTGCAAGCCCCCAGAGAAATTTTCTGCACAGCTGGAGAATCGGGGCTCGCCAAATATTGAAACATTTCCAAAATGTTTGACAACTCACTACTGTCATGAGATAACTGTGCCCCTCCAACCCTCCCCAACCCTGCCTTGGCCCCTCTCCTGGGACCCTCCAGGGCCTCTCCACAATCCAGCACCTACAGGGTTACCACCTGGCCTGGGCGGTGGCACTGAGACCCCAATCAGGGTCCATCCCGATTGGTGGTTGAAAATGTCCGCTCCGGTGCCCTGCCCTGGGGTTGGCAGTCAAGGGTCCTGCCCCTTAGCCCCAGCTGACCTCCCCACCCATGTCCTCCCTACCTCCGACGTCTCCCGCAGATGCCCCTGGTACCCAGGTTCTGGCCTTCTTGCACCCGCCTGCGCTGAGTGAGTCGGTCCTGGCTGCTGACCCCCGCCGTTTCTGTAGCCCTGACCTCCTTCGCCTGCTGGCACCGGTCCTGGATGGGGCTTCAGTAGCTACCGCCCCCGGCGCACCCCCGACCGTGCGGCGCCCCCGGAGTCCTCTTCTGGTAAGCTCGAGCCCTTGACATCCGGGCTTTTCCGTCTTTGGCTTGAACCCTGCCATTCTCTGGGTCTCAGTTTCTCCACCTGTGTAATGGAAAGGTTGGGAGGAGACGGGGCCTGGGGTTCCTTGGAGCCTTAGAACCCTGCAGGCCCAAGGGGCCAATCCTTCAACCTTAGTTACAGTTCCTGGGTGTGGACTCCAACTTGGAAAATGGTGCTTGAACAGGTGACCACCTTGGCTTTTTAGAACTGGTCTCTGAACTTGAGCCTCAGAGTCAGGAATGTCTAATTTAACTTGGATGCACATGGGGAACCTGCCGCTTGCCAGCTGTATTGTGCTGGGCAAACAATTCTTGGTGCCTGGTTCCTTCACCTGTCAGGTGAGAATAGTAAGTAGCTACCTTGTTGGTTGTTGGGAGGATCGAGTGAGTGCACCGACAGGCAGCACGTAGGGACCTGGAACCTAGTCGGTGCTCAACAGTCTGCAGAGGTTACCATTTCCATTTAGGGGCCATATATAGTCCGACCTTTGACCTCAGGGGTCCCTATTCCCTGACTCTGGCTTGCCTCTCCCCCACTTTCTCTCCACTGGGGAAATAGACTGTAACCTTTGACCCCACCCTTTACCCCTGGGACCTGTGGATTCTGCTTTGTCCCCCGCCACCTCTCCTACCAGACCTTTGTCCTGAGGCTCTGGTTTTTCTGATCTTGGGTGTTGGCTCTGTCAGTCTCTGCCCAGGCAGTCCAACTCTGGAATATCCAGGTTCCCAGAACTCACTTGCATTTGCTGTTCAAACTCCTTGGTGCCCCAGCTGCCAGACATTTGGCCCCCGCTCCTGTCCCTGAGCTCACATGTCCAGGCTGGCAGACTGTTGACATCCCCAGGTTCTGCGCCTCTAAATCTCTACTCTGGCCACCCCCAGGCTGATCTCCCGGATGAGCTACTTGTGGATGTAGAAAATACAAACTTTTTGCCTCTGGAAAAGACCTTGAGGCAACAGAGGCAAATCTAGATATAGCTCATGTAAGGGTGGGTGTGGATAGAACCATCTTCTCTGAACCCACTAACATATCTGGGCTTTAGAAAAGGGTTGTGGGGTGCTTAAATAGATGAGTGGCTAGAGTCATAGGTGGATGTTTGGGTGGATATTTGGCTAGACAGACCATTGGTTCATTGGACAGATGAAAGATGAATGGATGATGTTTGGTGGATGATTGAGTAGATAGGTGACAGTGGCATTAGGTATTAGTTATCTATTGCTGCATAACAAACCACCCCAAAAAATAAAACAACATTCTGTCACCTAGTTCCTGAGAATGAGGAATCCGGAAGTGGCTTAGCTGTTCAGAGTCTTTGGTGATATTACAGTTGTCAGCCAGGGCTACAGTCAACTGGGGCTAGGGAGTCGATTTCCAAGCTCACTCCGAGTTGTTGGCAGTTCCTTATTGACTTTGGCTAGATGCCTCGGTTCCTGACCCTGTGGGCCTCCAGGCTGCCTGAGTTTCCCCACAACATGGCAGATGGCTTCTCCAGAGCAAGTAATCCAAGAGGGAACACACCCAAGATGGAAGTCGCAGCCTTTTATAACCGAATTTCAGAAGTGACGTACCATCACTTCTCCTGTTTTTTAGTGATCACACAGACCAACCGTGTACAATGAGGGAGACAACTACACAAGAGTGTATATACCAAAAAGCAGGCAACATTAGGGTCCTCTAGTGATTCACGTCTCTTCCCCATGTAAAATATACTTACCCCTGCCCAAGGCCTCCTTCCCAAGTCTCATCCCACTATAGCATCAGGTTGGAGTCTAGAATCTCATCATGAAAATCTGGTCCAGAGGCAGATGATGCTCCTTAAGTACAGTTCCTCTCACTCTGTAGTCCTCTCTGAACTATAAAGACCAGTTAATCTGCCACCCACATACCCGACACAGAGTGGTGGGACAGGCCTAGAGTAACTGCCATAGACACTCCTATTCAAAGAAGGGGGAAGAGGGAGCACATGGCTATCACTGGTCCATAGCAGTTTTGAAATTGAACTGAACAGATGTTGGGAGTTCCTGGATTAGAACTCATCCCTACTGCTGCCCAGGATTTTTTCTCCTTAGCTTTACTCTCAGAGTTCTTCCTTCCTTTTCCAGAAAAGGTAACATACATTTGCAGTTGAGTGTTTTTCTCGGCCTGCTTCCTATTCCCTCACACAGCTGTTGGCAGGAGGCCTCAGTTCCTTTCTGGCTGTTGGCTGAGAGGCCTCAGTTTCTCTCTATGGGTACCTCTCCATTGGGCTGCTTATGCATGTGCTGACCCCAGAGAAAGTGGTCCCAGAGACAGAGAGCACCAAAAATGGAAGCCACAGTGTCTTTTATGTCTTAATCTCAGAAGTGGCATGAGGTGCTATGTTGTTATCCAGATCAGCCCTAGCACTGTGGTAGGGGACTCGCAAGGGTGTGAATGCTGAGAGGGGAGGCTCTTTGAGGGGCCATCTGGATGGCTGGCTGCCACAGACTCCTTACCCCCATTTTACAGATGAGGAAACGGAAGCTCAGACTCTTGACCTCGGGCACACAGCTGAGACGTGGCAGAGCCAGGACTCCAGCTCAGGTCCGCCGGAGCCCAAGGCTCGTGCTCTCAACTCCCTCCTGCCCCCCGCAGGATGCCGATGCTTGGGATTTGGAAATGCTGGCCCCCTACATCTCCATGGATGATGACTTCCAGCTCAGCTCCAGCGAGCAGCTCTCCAGGGCCCACCGCAGACCTCTGAGGGCTACTCCCCGGCCCCGTGCTCGGAGCTTCCATGGCCGGTCGCCTCCGACCCCTGAGCCTTCCATGTTGCCCCGCTGGGGAAGTGACCCCCGGCTGAGCTCCTCCAACCCTTCCAGAAAGAACCGCTCAGCATCCTTCCGCGTAGCTGGGGCTCGGAAGAGGTAAGCCACCGTGAAGCGGGGAGGGCCTAAAGGGAGTGTTGAGCAGGTCCTCTACCTCTCCCCGGCTTGCCCCCACCTCCTAGGCCAGCCTCATCCCTCACCATTCCTCCTACCCTGATCTCTGCTCTGGCCAAGCCTTCAGTGTCCCCAGCACATTCCAGGTCTGTTCCAGCCTCTCTGCTCTACATCTTTGCCTAGGTTGTGCCCCCTTCTTCAGTGCCCTCCACTGCTCTCATTGTTTGTCCAAATCCCACTGGCCATCCAGGGCTCTCTCCTTTGGTGTACATTTATATCTGGCCTAGTGACAATGTTTGTTATTGTTAAGAGGCTAATACTTGATCTTTAGAAAAACCCCATTAAGAAGCTGATGAAAGCTATGGTCTCGTTCCCAAGAATATTTATACAGATAGAACTCTGCATTTAATTTCAGAGTCTATGTTCTGCTTCTAAGAATATTAGATTACTAACATTCAGTCAGGATTTTGCTCTCCAGGTAGAAGGCATCTGCCTATTTACTCTCTAGAATATTTTATTTTTTTTATAATCCTTATGAGGCTTTTATGGGCAGACCTTGGTATCTTCCTAGGATCCCAGCTTGGGACTGGATATATAGTGGGTGCCTAATGTATACTTCTTAAATGAGGGAGGGAGGGGATTCATGAATTTAGTAGGTAAATGAATGGCTGGATGGATGGATGGCAAGTGGGTAGATGGGTGGAGAAATAGATGAAAGGGTAGGTGAAGAAAAGGTTGGATGGCTGAGTAGGTAATAGATTACTGGATGGATGGATGAATGGGAAGGTGGATTGGTTGATGGACTGATGGATGAATGAATAGGTAGGTGGGTGGCTGGAAGAATGGATGGATAGAGTGAACAGAGGGTGAGAGGGTGGATAGATGGCTAGGTAGATGAATGAAAGGATAGCTGGATGGGAGTTTGGGTAAGTAATGGATCATCAAATGGATGAATGGAAAAATAGACTGGTAATGGATGGATGGATGAATGGGTGGATAGGTGGATGGATGGATTGGTGGACATATGAGTAGAGGTAAAAATGAGTGCTTGGGGAGTGAATGAATGCTCATTACTTGCCTACACTGGTGCCCATACCTGCCTAGATTTCCTGGGTTCTCAGATTGCTGTCCATTTTCCCAGGACCCTGGCCCAGAGTTCAGGGGATGAGGCTGAAGGAGTGGAGTTACTGGGAATGAAACCACCCAAGCGGACCCCAAGCCAAGAGCCCAAACACTTCCTGTTGCCTCCTCTCACCTTGGTATGTTTGGGGATTGGTGGAATTCTCTGTCCTTCAGGCCTAGCAGGCTCAAACCTCCAATTTTATATTACAGACAGAAAAACCAAGTTCCAGAGGTCAGGGACTGGCTGAAGGTCACACAGACAGTGGCCCAGCTGAGCATAGGACCTTGATCTGCTGGTTCAGATAATGGGTATGAAGGGCTTTGCAGACCATCAAATGCACATGGTGCTCAACTGTTGTAGGAACTGGGGATACAACAGGGAACAAAACACAAATCTCTGCCCTCATAGAGCTGACATTCTAGTAGGAAGGGGAATGAATATATATATATACACACAAGTGTCAAGTGGGAAAATTAAGCAGGGGAAAGGGAGAAATAATAGAATAATAGTGAGAATCTGTAGGAATCTTCTCTGCTCTCATGGGCCTTCCTCCCAGTCCTAGAGCAGGTCTTGGTCTCCAGTTGCTGGTGTAAAGTTAAGAGCATTGACGCTGGAGTCAAACTGACTTGGGTTTGAGCCTTCCAGTTCTGCCACCTATGTGACCTTGGGCGGGAGACATTGCCACTCTGAGCCTCAGTTTCCTCATCTGGAAAATGGGGATGGTTAGACCTCACAGGACTGAGCCTGGGGAATAAATGAAATCAGGCATACATCCGACATGCAGTGGGCTTTTGACAAATGGTAGTATAAACAAAACAAAACAAAGACCCCCAGTCTCCTTTCCTCCAGTCTCGCCCCTGCTGTACATTCTGCAGCTAGGCACCAGAGTGCCCTTTCTGAAAGCCTGCCTGGACTCCACAAGGCCTCCCCCCAGGACCTTCCATGGCTCCCCATTGCCTGTGGCAGGGCTGTCTGGCTTCTGTCTGCAAAGGGCTGTTTAAACACGAGGGGTGAGGTGGAAAATATCAACAGCTTACTTTTATTGAGTGAGTGCCTACTGTGTGCTGGACATTGACTTCTCTAAGCATCTTGCATAAATTACCTAATTTTATAGCCACTTTCTTTTCTTTTTTTTAAAGATTTATTTTTATTTATTTCTCTCCCCTTCCCCCCTAATTGTCTGCTCTCTGTGTCCATTTGCTGTATGTTCTTCTGTGACTGCTTCCATCCTTATCAGAGGTACCGGGAATCTGTATTTCTTTTTGTCACGTCATCTTGTTGTGTCAGCTCTCCATGTGTGCGGTGCCATTCCTGGACAGGCTGCACTTTTTTCATGCTGGGCGACTCTCCTTACAGGGCGCACTCCTTGCGCGTGGGGCTCCCCTATGCGGGGGACACCCCTGCCTGGCAGGGCACTCCTTGCGCGCATCAGCACTGCGCATGGGCCAGCTCTACACGGGTCAAGGAGGCCCGGGGTTTGAACCGTGGACCTCCCATGTGGTAGGCAGATGCCCTATCCATTGGCCCAAGTCCACTTCCCTATAGCCACTTTCTTGACATACAATTATGACGATACACGTTTCCACATGAGGAAAATGAGGCAAAGAGAGGCTAAGCAACTATATCAGATTCTGGGCAGGTAACAGAGGGCACACTGAAATAGCAAAGGTGCTTGTAGGGTGTAGGGAAATTAACGAGGTCTGGTGCACTACCCTGGAACTAGCAGGGTGGGGAGCTAGCACCACACCTAGCCTGCAGGAGCAGGAGGGAGCTGGTCATCAGATCCTGGAGACAGGCGACTCCGCCTGTTAAAAGCTGAAACCTTCTGTTGAGGGACACAGCCAACGCATGGCGACCTTGTGGGGAAGCAGCTGGAAGATTAAAATGCCCCACTTCTTCCTCCTGCTGGTGTCTCCCGTTAGCTGAGCCCAGTGGGAACACACAGAGCAAGTTGTGCAGTGATGTGGCCCACGCAGGTCAGCCCCCTGGGCCCCGGGAGAGCAGGGAGAGCAGGGGGAGCGAGGCTTAGAAGGCACACCTGGAGGAAGCCTGGCACGGAGACTTGCCCAACAAGCAGCTGCTGAACCCCGACAGTGGCCCTGACTGTGGCCCCACCCTGCCTCCTTGGATGGTGACAATGACAGTGGTGGTTCTCTGTCCCCTCCTGCAGAGTCTCCTTCTGACCGGAGGATCAGCCCCAGGGAGCTGGAAGGACCCCAGCACCCACCTCCTGCACCTGAGTGAGCCTCGGGGTGAGTGTAACCTGGGCGGACAGAGATCCTGGGGTCCTCTTCTTCCCCAGATGTTTGAGAGAGGGGTGGAGCCATCTAGAAGGCAGTGGGGCCTTCGGTGACCCTTGGTGGAAGCGAGCACACACCCCTCCCTCCTCTCAGAGACCCGTCCCAGTGGGGCCCAGATGCGAAAGAGAGACCCGGAGGGAGCCAGGGGCTTGCCAAGGCCGCCCCTGGGTGAAGAGCAGGCTCAGGCCCCGCCCAGGGCTCCTGAAAGCTGCATATGACTATGCTTCGGAGCCTGGCCAAATGGGGATTGAGTCCGGCCTCGGCTGCTTCCCAGTTGAGTGGCTTTATGAACTGGGCCCTGCCTCTGGAGCCTCGGTTTCCCCCTCTATTGATGGGGGCCATAGTAGTTCTTACCTTTGTCTCTGAGGACTTGTGGAGATGCTGCCCAGAAGTGCTCAGTACAAGACCTGAGCACTTGGTCCTAGTGGCGGCCCTGGTGCCCTCAGTGGCCTCCACGGAGCCAGAGCAAGCTGCTGCCCTCACCTGGGTTATTACCATCATCTTCCAGGGCAACTACCAGTAGCGCCAGTTCCACTGGAGCCTCCAGGCATCAGCCAGGGGGACCTTTCCAAAGCTCAAATCTGACCCTGGCCTTCCTCTGCTCAGAACCCTTCCAGGGCTCCCTAGAGCCTTCCAGAGAAAGATCGAGCCCTCATCTTGGACCCCAGGCCCTGCAGACTCATCTCAGGCCGCCAGACCATAAACAAATCAACAAGTCAGATAAAGAGCACAAAAGAGGGAAATAAGCTCTACTGGGAAAAATAAAGTCTGTGAGGGGAAAGTGAGTTCTGGGGTGGGGGATTTGAATTTTAGATATTCTGATCAGGGACCGTCTCATTGAGAAGACAAAGTTTGAGCCAAGTCCTGAGGAGGTGGGAGAGTGAGCAATGAGGATATCTTGGGGAAGAACCTTCCAGGCAGAGAGAACAGCAGTGCAAAGGCCCTGAGGTGGGAGCGTGCCTGTCTTGTCTGGGCAAAAAGAAGGCCTGCTTGGTTAAAGCAGAGGAAATAGAGAGGAGAGGAAGGGTGCATAGGGCATCTGGAGGGCACTGTGACGACCGCAGAGGCATCCTGCTGAAGGAGGCTGCCTCAGGGCCTTGGCATACGGTTGTTCCTCTGCCTGGAATGTTTTTTCCTCTTTGCCTAATTCCCTCATTCTTTAGATCTCAGCTCAAATATCACCCCTTCCAGGAAGCCTCTGCTCCCCAAGATGGGATCAGGTTCCCTCACTTCTTAAGCTCATGGCTCAGAGCACCTAGCACGGTCCATAACGACCTGTGTCTGGGCTGTTATTTGACTGCTGGGCGCCTCCCCCTGTTGGTGAGCCCTGTGACAGCAAAGTTTAGGGCTGTGCTCCCCTGGGCACGAGGCAGGGCAGTGGCTGGGCAGAGGACGCCCCTGGGACATATTTTTTAACGAATGAGGGAAGGAAGAGCTGTCATTTTGCCATGACTTGCTCTGGGCCAAACTTCGTGCTGAGTCTTTATATGCGTGATCTAACTGGCCCGACCCAGATGCTGGCTCCAAAAGGGCCAGGGCGGTTTCGTCTGTTCTGCTGGCTGCTATGTCCCCAGCACCTGGCACCAAGCCTAAATGAGGTGGGCGTGAGTGTCTCCCGCCTTCACACAACAGAGGTCCTGAGCGCTCCCTGCAGGCTAGATATTGTTCAAAGCATTTTACCTGGATTCACTCACCTAGTCCCCACGACAGCCTTGCATGCGTGGCACTGTTGGTAGCCCATTTTACGGATGTGATCACTAAGGCATGGGGAGATGAGGTTGCCGGTCCCAGAACACTCAGCGAATAAATGGCAGAGCCTGGATTCAGGCTCTGACAGTGACCAGCTCCACAGTCAGGTTCTTGACCGCTGCCCTAAACATTCCCGAGGCCTGAGGTTCCGAGAGCAGAGCCAGCCGCCCAGGGTTTCACCGCTGTTTGTATCCAGGCCTGCCTGGCTCACTGCCTGCACGCTTAACCCCCGGGAACGGAAGCCAGGTTGCGGGCCCCACGGTTTATCTTCCACCCTCCCCCACAGGTCTGGGCCCCTCGTTGCTCGCTCTCTACCCAAAGGAGGACAGCACCCAGCCCAGGAGCCACTTGCAGCCAGCGGCCCAGGCCAACTGAGCCGGCCCCTCGTCCCTGTTCTTACCCCAGCTCCCCAGAAAGGACCTCAACCACACTCCAAGCCGGCAGCCAGCGCACAGGATGGGGGCGCCAGAGGGGGTCTCCCTCTCTTCTCTGAGTGCCCCCCGCCCACCTTGGGCCTACCTCAGCCCTCCACCCCGCTGGCCCCCTACCTGGGGCTCTCTGGGGTGGACTCAGTTACAGTGACCTCTGGGAGGGGGTCCCTGGCCCCCTCCTCCTTCTCTCAGGACTTCCCTTGGGGTTCTCCATACTTGGTTACCTCGCCATCCCTTTTTCAGATTCTCTTAGCTTTATTTTGGGAAATGAAGGGTGAGGGAGGTGGGAGGGGTCAAATCTGTTTTTGGGCTCTAGGGGACATTGAGAACTATAATCACCTTTCTTTCTTTGATGATGATTTTGACTTTTTATTGTTTTCTTGCAATGATTTTTAATTGCTATGAGTTGCCAATGGCCATAAGAATGTGGGACCCTGATTTCCAACCCCACCCCCCAACTCCTCACGTGTTAGTGGGCGGGGGCAGTGGACCAGACTTCACCCCCAGCTCCTGCCAGTGGGGCCTCCAGCTTCCTGAGCCTCCACCCAGCTCTGCCTCCCGCCTCTCCTCTGTGCCCCCCAGCCCTGCTGGACACTGACTTCATTTGTCATCTTCCTGTCACAGGTGCCCCCTCCTGCTCCCTCTGCTTCTGGACCATCCGACAGGCAACCGCCTCTGGTTCTAGGCTGCACGACTTCCAGCATGTCGTGGTTTAGACCCCATATCTCCAGGCCCTTCTGAACCCAGACATCGCCGTCACCAGCTCTTTCTCCTTTGGGACCTCACAACCTCCAAGTCTGCCTGCTTTCAACCCTCACAGTCTCCAGATTTTCCTGGCACTAAGTTTCATGACCTCCTGCTCTCTCTTGCTCCAGAGCCTGTGACCACCAGATTCCACTCATGCTAGAGCTCATTCTCTAACGTCCTCTGCTTCTAGACGTCTCCCTATAAATCCCTCTTGTGCAAGATTTCACACCCACCAACCCCTCAGTTTCCAATCTTACAGCCTCCAATTTCCTGTGGTTCTGACCTCCACAACCTCAAGCTTCCTATGGGCCCTGGATCTCCCAATCTGTGATGCATTTGGTTTCACATCCAGACGACCTAATTTTTTGATCATTTTGGGGCTAAACCTCATGATGCCCAGTTCATTCCGCTTCAACTCTCTAGATTCAAGACTTTGCCTTCCCCATAAAGAAATAAAATAGGCTTTGTGTCTGACTCTTATAATAATCAGTTCTTCCAGAAGCAGACACTATGCTCCACTTTTCTTTGGTTGTGGACTTCAAGGCCTCCACCATTTACTAGTTATAGACTATATAACCTCTAGACCTTGCAACTTCCAGAGTCCTCTGATTCCAGATCCAAAAACCTCCCGTTTCTCTGGTTCTAGAGCTCAGCCTCATAAGTCTTCTGATTATAGACCTTATGAGTTCCCTTGGTTCTAGACCTCACAATCTCCAACTTCCCCTCATTTTGTCTTATGACTCCAAATTACTCTGGGTCTAGAATTCTGTCTTCACACGTCTTCTGATTCTACACCTTATTTTATGAAACTCACTGGTTCTGGACCATGCAAGCTCTGGTTCCTTCTGATTTAAGATCTAAATTCCTCTGGCTCTAAAACTCAGCCTCCACATGCTTCTGATTCTGGACTCACCACCCTGTAAATTCTTCTGGCTCCAAAGCTTACAGCTCCTGATTCCCGGATTCCAGCCCGCACATACCTAACTCAAGTCTGGGCTTTCCCATCTCACTGTTCCCCTCAGTTTCCATTCCAGATCCTTCTCCAGGGTTCTCTGCTCAAAGGCTTCATGCCTAAGCCTCGCCATTGGCAATCTCATATCCCTAGAAGTTGCCTGCCCTAGAACCCCTGCACTCCCCACCGCAGCCCCTCAGATATGCACTTGGCTTTTTCTTCCCCAGTGTCTGGGCTCCCGTGGGAGGTTCTCAAGCCAGGAGACTTCTCCAGCCGCCCTGATCCACGCACAGTCCTGTCTGCATATTGTGAGGTGGGAGAGAAGCCAGGACTGCTGAGCTCTCTGCCACCACCTTTGTGTCCCTTTTGCTCCCAGCCCCCTTTTTATGATGGTGCTACTCTTGGTCTCCCACAGGAACCCCCCCCCCCAACGTACTTCGCCCCCTCTCTGGAAGGCACCGCCCACTGCATTTTGTCAGGGGATGGCCTGTCCAGATTGGTGCTATGTGGAGAAGGGTCTGACCTCTCCCTCCCTCGGGGTGATCTGAGCCCTTCATGGGGGGAACTGTGCTGGCCGGGGGGTGAGAAGGGTCTGGAGCAGCCACAGCTGCCTCTGAAACCCATTCATCTCCATCCTACTATAAAGACCTCGCCTGGACAGGCACCAGAGCTCCGTGTGTGGTGTCATCTGTGGGGTTGCTTCAGGGGTGTGGGTGCGAAGGGTGACTCGCCGTGGGCACCTGCATGTGTCGGAATCTGTGTCCCTCAGGGGGTCCCTATAGCGTGTGTCTGGTGAGGTCGTGTGTGTGTCTGCGTGACATAATTCTTTGAGCCCCGGGTGTGTGTGTATTGTAACTTCCTATGCATGTGTGTTACTATCCTGGTGAGAGGATTCTGCCTTACATGTGTTTTTGGTTACTCTGGTGTCTTGGTTTCTCGCAGCTTTGACAAATACCACACAATGGGTTGGCTTAAACAATGGGAATTTGTCTCATGGTTTTGGAGGCCAGAAGGCTTGCTTTCTCTGGAGGTTGGCTGCGTTCTGGCGGTCCTTGGGTTCCTGGGTTTTCCTGTCACATGATGATGTCCTCTCCTTTCTCTTCCAGGTTCATCTGACTTAGTGCTTCCAGCTCCTCCCCACGGCTGTATTTTTTATAAACCCCTAGTAACAGGATTAGGACCCACCATAACTAAAAGTAATATCCCAAAGGCCCTGTTTACATTGGGTTCACACCCACAGAATGGGGTTAAGATTAAGAACATATCCGTCCGTGTCCCCCTCCCCTGGGGTTCTACCATTCAACCTTCACATATAGGTTTCTGTGTTTGTGGGCGTGAGGTAATGTATTTGTATCCGTGTGTCTGTCTGTTGTGATTTTGTGTACATAATGTGTAACGTGTAACACTTAATTCAGCATGCCAGTGTCTGTGACATGATTCTCTGTCCGTGTGTGTGGACAGGAAAGAGTGACTGTATGTCTACAGAATCACGTGTGGGTTGTCACGTCTCTACAAGTTGCCCTCATAAGTCCTCTCCTTTGTTCCATGTAGGAAGCTTTTTCAGGGAAGAAAACCATTTTCCAGCCTTTGCACTTGCTGTTCCCGCTGTCTTAACTCCTTTTCTTCCCTTGGTTATCTCCTACTCATACTTCAGACCTGAGTCCAGATACCTCCTCCTCCAAGAAGCCGTCCTTGGCTGCCCCAGCTGGGCAAGGCCCTCCTTTGGCTTCCTGCACCTGTGGGCCACCCCTCACCCCCCATCACAGGACTAGGCACTCTGCCTCACTCTGCGTGTAAATGAAAACGTACTTATTCTGTGTCAGGCCCTCCACCAAACGCTTTACTCATGGGAGCTCACTGACCCTATACAGAGGCCCTATTTTACAGAAGATGAAAACCTTAGAGAGGGTGACCACTTGCCCAAAGTCACACAGCAGGAAAATGGCTGAACTGGCCTCAAATCCATTACACCAGCCCCCTCTCCCTCACCCCCCAAAACAAACAGAAAACCCCCACAAAGCCCTGCCAGCCCTGGAGCCAATGCAGTAGAGTAGGAATTAAAAGCAAAGCAATCAGATGGGACAGAGTCCTGGAACGGCTGCTGTGACCTTGGGCAAGTGCATTGACCTTTGAAAGCTTCAGAAAAACAGGACACTAATATCTATTTTCTAGGGCGGTGAGGGTGGGGGGAGGGTTGGGGTCAGACTGACAGGGCCAGAAGGTTTGGGGGTGGGACAGCTTGTGCTTCCTGAAGGGTAGCCAGAGCTAAACCCAGAGGACTTGATACTAAGGATTTTGCATGAGTAGAGGCGGGGGGCTTGGAAAAAATGGACCAGAAAGGTGTGCACTGTCCGGATGGGATAGCATCTGGAGGTTTGCCGGGATCTACGCTATTGGGGTTTCCTAGAACATCAGAGTTTGGGTTTTCTCCTAAGGGCACTGGGAAGTCATGGAAGGCTAGGGATCGCGCTGCGGTCATACCTGTTTTAGAAAGATCCCCCTAGCTGTCTTGGGGAGGTAAACTGGAGGGCCGAACGCAAGCGGCAGAAAGAGGGTGAAGCTGTGATCCAGGCAAAAGAAGAGACAAAGAGGAAAGTCGTTCTTTAGACTCAGCAGGATTTGGGAAGCTGAATATTGGGAGAAGAAATGAAATGGTGTGACAAACTTCTGAGCCTTGCCCGGGGCTTAAGGATTCAAGATGCCCTCGGTTAACAACTTAGAAACACGGGCCCTCAGGGTTGGAACTTTTGTTTGAGTAACCACCCATTTTTTCCAAGAAATAACTGAGAGCGCTGAGAAACGCGGAAACAGGGTTTGTTCAGGGTCTCACAAGTAAAAGACAGCAGAGCCGGAAGCCCAGGTCCAGCTCCACCTTGGCCCGAGGCATTTGCAACCCACTCACCAACACGAGGGCAGGGCGGGGAAAATCCCGCTTTAAGACCCCGGGAACTTTTGCGGCCTCAGAACACCGTGACTTCGGGAGCACGGGCTAAGCTGGGCCTTTCTCGTGCGCCCTTTCATCTTTCCTATTGGCTCGTCCTAGGAAGGGCTGCTGGGGACCCTCGGCTCACCAAACTGCACGCTCTACGACGAGAGGGTTTTGCGCAGGCGCGCAAAGGGCGCCTACGGGGCCCGCGCTTTACGACGCTTGTGCGGCAGCGGCGGCGGCAACTCGGCGCTCCTTCGCGACGCCTGGGCCGGGTGCCGCTGGCAGCCGTTGCCAGGGTGGGGGTCGCTTTGCGGCATGGCGATGGCGGAGGGCGAGCGGACTGAGTGTGCTGAGCCCCCCCGGGACGAGCCCCCGGCTGATGGTGCACTGAAGCGGGCAGAGGAGCTCAAGACACAAGCCAACGATTACTTCAAAGGTGCGCCCGCCCCGAAGGGGGCGAGTGAGGGTGGAGAGCGGCCCGGGCCGAGGGACACCGGGCCCGCGCGGAACCATGGCAACGCGGAGCGGCAGCCGGGGCGCGGGGCAGGCGCTACCAAGTGGACAGGAGCGGGGAGACCCAGGATGGGAGCTACCAAAGGCGACGTAGGGGGCTTTTGAAGGAGAGGGTACTACCAAGATGTGGTGTGCAGAGCGGGTGCTACTAACTGGGAAGGCTAAGGGTGCTACCAAGTGTGGGGCGGGAGGGGGACGAGAATGAGGCCGCTGCCAGATGGTGAGCCTCGGAGAAGTGCTACCTGGTGGTGACACCTGAAGAGGGCGCCACCAAGTGCAGACATGTGGCAGGGGAATGATGGCGCTACCGAGTGGAAAGGGCGGGGTGGGTGCCACTAAAGGGGGTGGGCAGGGTGGATAGTCCCAGCAGAGAAAGTGGGGGGCGGGGAAGTAAGAGATTTGGTGACCCATGGAAAGGGAGTTGGGTCCCCTGGGAGTATAAAGTGTGTGCGGGGGTCCCCAAGAATAGTTTTGGGTGTTCTCTTTCTTAGGAAAGAGACGCGGGGACACCCATTCATTCATTAGTTCTACAAATATGTATTGAGAACCTGCTGTGTGCCAAGAACTGTGCTGGGCTCTAGGGAAATAGCTACAAATGAGACAGATGTAGCCTTGCCCTTATACAGCTTGGCGTTTAACAGGAGAATCAGGCATTGAGTAAATGTGCAAATCAATAAATGTTCAAGTTGAGATGAGTGCTTTGAAGAAAACCAACAAGGTGCTGAAGCAGAGAATAAGTGTTGGAGGCATGTTAGGAATGTTAGGGAAGGTCTACGGGGAAGTGGGTATTTAAGTTGAAACCTGGAAAAGGAGAATTGGGGAGGAATGTTCCAGGTGGCTCTTGCAGCATGTGCAAAGGCCCTGAGGTGAGAAAGGAAAGGAAGCTGGTGTGGCTAGGGGTTCAGCAAGTTTAAGGGGGAGACCCTAAACAGAGTGAGATTAAGCCAGGGGCCAGATCAGGCAGGATCTTATAAGTCATTGCAAAGGTTAGTTTGAGTTTTATTTAGATAACCAAGAGGAGACATGGAGTAGGTAGATGGACCACTCTGGAGCTCCTAGGGGAGGTCTGGACTGAAGAGGAATTTGGGCATGGAGAAGATAAGCTGCCTAGGACAAAACCCAGGGAAGTGTGATATTTAGAATGAAAGAGAGGGAGACTGAGGAGGAGTGGCCAGTAAGGCTGAAGGCAAACCAGCAAAGTGATGTCAGGAAGGCTGGAAGAAGAGAATGTTTCCCAAATGAGGGCCTGGTGCCCTAGGTCGGATGCTGCCCAGGCAAGGGCCTAGTCTTGACCATCAGTTTTGGCTCCACAGATGGTGGTGGTGACCTTGACAAGGGCAATTTCTGGGGAATGGTGGGGTGGCAGCCTGCTGGGAGGGCACTGGAGTGAATGGGAGAGCTGTGGAAATGGAGACAGGAGATGTTGACAAGGGTTGCAAATATTTTGGTTCCAAAGGGGAGTGAAGAAATGGGGGAGGGCTAGCAGGAGGGAAAAGTGGGATCAAGGGAGGCTGTTTTTTTTTTTTAAAAGGATAGGAGACTGTGGTCCAATAGAGAGGAGAAGGTGGCAGGAGGGAGATCCAGAACTCTAGTGAAGGACTTGGCCTCTCATGGGAGCAGAAACAGATTCCACGTTTGTGGATGTTTGGACAGGCTGGAGCAATGAATGGGAGGTGGGACTGGTGGGAGAAGGGGCTGATTCCGGGGATGGGGTGTCATTCTGAGGGCCAGAAGGAGCTGGGAAGGTTTTAAGCAGAGGAGCCCTGTGGTCTGATGTAGCATTTGAAAAAGGTCTCTCAGCTCCTGTGCAGAGAGTGGACACAAGGGCAAGGCTGGAGACCAGGAAGCCAGGTGGGAGACCGGTGGGCAGGGGAGAGATGGTGGCATGCAGATGGAGGGAGAGCCAGAGAGTGGCTCGAGTGTTTCCGAGGAAAGGAGAGTGGCAGCCAGGAGAGAGAGGCACTCCAGGCCCACGGACCCAGGTGGTCAAAGCCGGAAAGGGAGGGGAGCCTGGCACCGGGAGGTGAAGGGGCTGGAGTTTAGGAGGCAGGAGCGGTTCCTCGTGAGGCTGCCAGGCCTGAGGGAGGAGCGTGAGCTCCTGCTGAGGGCCCTGGGGAGCCATGGCAGGAATCTGAGCAGAGGAAGGACAGGGTCAGGTCTGTGCTCTAGAAAGACCTCCTCAGCTCCTGGGTGGAAGGAGCAGGCCTGGAGACTAGGAGGCCAGGAAGGAGGCTGAAGCAGGAACCTGGGCAGGAGAGGCAGGACGCCAGACCAGGGCAGGGCCGAGGGGACGGAAGTTAGTGAGTGGATTTGAGAGCCGTGGAGGAGGCCGGTTTGACCAGACATGGTGACAGCTGGACTTTGGGGGCTGAGGGGTTGAGATGAGACCCCGTCTCCAGCTGGGTGGGGGCGTCCCTGAAATGGGACATGGGAAGAGGAGTGGGTAGGGGGTTGATGCTGAGGCTACTTAGGAATTCTGGGCAACAGTAGGCCGTTGGGAGGGGCACCTTGCCCCCGCGGATCTGGGATCCAGCTGTCAGGAGCCCCAGGGCTGGGCAGGCAGCCAGAGGTACCTGGCATTGAGCTGGCACAGAGAACTCCTCCCTGCCTGGCGGGCGGCGGCAGGCACCATCCCCGGCCTCCGGGGCTGTGGAAATAACAATAAAAAGAATAATTACAGCTTGCTTTAATTGAGCCCCCGCAGTGTGCCAGGCCCACCACTGTGTAGTCCTTCTCGGGGCGCTGGGAGGTCGGCAGAGTGGCTCTGTTTGTTTCACAGAGGAAGTTGGGGCTCAGGGGCAAAACCACTTGCCCAAGGTCAGAGCGAGTGTGAGCAGCAGAGGCGGATATCCCCCTTCCTCCCCACGTGCTTGGCTCAGCGCTCAGAGTCCTTACTCAGAGCCATCCTGGCGGGGAGAGGGGGGCCGAGCAGGGCTCAGGGGCCCCCTCCCCCTGGCTGGGTCACCTCTGAGCTCAGGTCCATGTGCTGTGACTCAGCTTGGTCCCCTCTTCTCTGGACCTGGGTGACTCCTTCTGTAAAATGGGAGGGGTGAGCTGTGCTTAACCCTCGGGGAGGCCGCAGGTGAGACTTTATAGAGAAGAAGTGAGAAAGCACAATGTCAGGGTTAAGACACTGAAATCCTGTTCCTTTCTCTCACTGTGTGGCCCCTGGCCCTTTTATTAACCTCTCTGTGCCTCAGTTTCCTCATCTCTAGAGTGGAGAATGTCATAAAGATTCCTGTTTGGAACCCTATTTGTAAAGTGTGGAGAACAGAGCTGGGGTAGACTGTAATTCTCATCGGTAGAGGCAGGTAGCCCAGGGCCCACCGGGCCTGTGTTAGGATCAGCAGACCTGAGGTTGGGCCCGGGACACCCAGCAGCCACTCGACCAGCCCTCGCCTCACGAGGGCTACCTCTGGAATGTGCTCAGAAGCCGGAAGGAGTCTTCGAAGGCGCTGGCATCCAGAAGAGTCGGCCTGAGCTAGGCTGCTGGTCCTGTCCTTCTTGTTTCTGGGAAGTCCTGGACTCAGGCCTCCCTGGGCTCACAGTCCTGGGGGACACACTTGTCACTTAAAAGTGATGGCCCAGAGTGGGCAGGGCCGGGCTGGGGGAGCCCAGGGCAGCATCTGCCTTTGTCTGCAGGGTCAGGGAGGGCTTCCTGGAGGAGATGTCTGAGCCATGTGAAAGACGGCCAGAGTTAGACTGGTCAGGAGGAATGCTGTTTTTTCGTTCCTGGCCACAGCCCCAGGCCCTGGCTTCTCCCTTCTCTAGCCTTGTCCGCCTGCCCGCCCTCCCTCGCTCCCTCTGTCTGTCGCCACTTACTCACCCAGGAGCCATTCCTGGAGCCTGGAAGGCCCTTCCGTTCTCTTCCCACTTTCTCCCTCTGGGCTCCCCTGGTCCTCCCCGTCTGCGGGTGGACCTGTCTCTCCATGGCACTGGGGGCCCCAGGGCGCAGGGTTGGGGCTCTATAGTGAGTGAAGAGAAGCGCCTGCCAGGCTCTGAGGGGCAGAGGGGTGCTCCTCGGGGCAGGACCCGGCGAGAGCGTGCGCTTGAACACTCCGCGGCCCTGGGGTCCTCACAGGCTCTTCCCTGGGCCCCGAGCTCTGTTGCCCCCTGAGCCGCGTCCCCCAAGACTTGGCTCAGGTGGTCCTCCCGTTTGGGGGAGCCTTCTACGACTGCCCCACCCCCACTTCTCACACTCTCCACGCCCCAGGACGCTTCACAGTCCAGGCCACCTCAGACGTGGCGCTGTCCCCAGCCTAGGGCCCTGCGCAGAGGCTCAGTAGTATGTGGCAGACGTGGATGAACAAATGCATGAATGAGATTCACCCAGAGAAGGTAAAAGGAGGAGATGAGGGTGGGAGGCCTTTCAGCCTCTGCCAGCCTCACTCCTGATTCCAGCCAGAAAGGCTGCGTAGGTGGTTGAGTATGGGTGCTGGGAGACAGGTAAGAGGCAGAGGCAGCGATTTGGGGGGAGGGGGCCTGGCATCTGGATTGAGGAAGGGGGGAAAGGACTGGAGAGACAGCCCTGGCCCTGCCCTCGTGAGGCTTCACAGACCCTCCCCACACAGTGATGGCCAGAGGGGACCGTCTGACCCAGCCTGGGGGTCAGCAGGGGCTTCCTGGAGGAAGGGATGCCAGGCTGGGAGCTGGAGGCTGAAGGAGAGCAAGGCGGCAGAAAGGACGGGGTCTGCGGCCCCAGGGAGGGGGGTACGAAGTGTGTGTGGTCAAGTGGCTCAAGATGATGCTGGAGAGAAACATGCCTCCACCCACCCAGAAAGGGAGGGGGCAGCTAGCGAGGAAGGGGCCTGGCTGGCTCAGCCGCTCTGGCCTCCCCTGGGGTCTGCCTCCCGCCCCAGCCCTGCCTGTGAGGCTCCGTCACCCTGCGCACACCCCTTCCAGACTTGCCTCTGCCCCGACACGGTCTGGCCTTCCTCCTGGGTGGGGCATGGCAAACGGGGCGCCCCATAGTCAAGACCACCTGCTTGTCATCCTCACTGTCCTCTCCATTGCTCCCCTCGTGGCACACCTGCGAGGGCCAGGCCTTGTTCCAGGTGATGCGAGGGGGCTCCCTGGTCCCAGCCTGGCAGGTGCCGATGGGGCGCGCGCCCTGAGCCCCTGTTCCCCACACTGGGAGACAGCTGCAGACAAGGCAGGCGGGGCCCCTGCCCTCACGGTTCATATGCTCAGACCAGGAGCAAAGAGAACAAAAGGCATCATGGGTCCTCGGACAGCAGTAGGTGCTTTGGGGACAGTCGAGCGGCGTTTCGGGTGGGAGTGCCCCTCGCAGGCTGAGTGGGTAGAGAAGGACTCTGAAACGGAAGCCCGCCGCCCGCACGAGGCAGAGCCAGGGCGGAGCCCAGCCGCCCGCCACGTCTGTGCCCACCTCTGCCCATGGCTTCCTGGCGTTGGACTGAGAACGGGAGCATCCAGGTCTCAGCCTTGATCAGGATACCCCGCCTGCCCCTGGCTGTGTGATCGTGAGCTTTCCCTCTCTGAGCTCGTCCCCTCAACCGGAGAATGGGGCTGATGCGGCCAGCCTCGGGGTTGCGAGGGGTCAGCGGAGGGACACCTGTCCCCAGAGCCCCTTGTGCACCTGGCACATCGTGATCCCCCAGTTGGATGAGCCTGCAGGGCGGCTCTGCCATGGACAGCCTGGGATTTGACCTTGAGCAGGACCCGCGGGTCTTGTCTGTAACATGAGCACCTGAGTGGCGCTTGCACTGGAGATGTGCGGTGCGGGGCACAGGCAAAAGCTGATCTTTTCCCCTTGGCCTGATGTCACAGCCTGTCACTGCACTGCTCAGAATGTAAATGCTTGGGCCCCACTGTGGCCGTGGAGCCCCGTGGGGTCTGCTCCTCCCAGCCCCCCTGACCTCCCCAGCCACACTGGCCTTTCACCAGCCTCGCTCCCCCTCAGGGCCTTTGCACCTGCTGTTCCTGCAGTCATGTGTCACTTCTTTTATGTCTCTACTGATATATCCCCTTCTCCTTGAGGTCTGTCTTAGTTTGCCACAGGGCTGCCAATGCAAAGGATCAGAAGTGGGTTGGCTTTTATAATGGGGGTTTTATTAGGGAAAAATCTTACATTTTCAAGGCCATGAAATGTCCAAATCATGGCACCCTCAGAGATACTTTCTCACCAAAGTCAGCTCCTAGTGATCCTGGGGTGCTGCCACGTGGGGAAGATGGCAACCACACTCTGCCCAGGTCCCTGCCTTCCCCTCCAGCGTCCACCGTGCCAGAGCTCAGCTGTGGGCACCAGGCACGGCTCGTCTCCTTCCAGGCCTCGCTCAGTCTCAGCTGCTCCACGTTCTTCCTCAGCTCAGCTGCGGGCGATCAGGAACGTGGCTCCTCTCCTCAGCCCGAGGCACTCCGTGGGCCCGGCCTCTCGGGGGCTTCGTGCTTCCGCTCTGGCTGCTAGCGATCGCGAGTCCTCTTCTCACGTGGCAGGATCAAAAATGGCAGTAGTCCCTTTCCGCTCTCTCCCTCCGTGTCTGCATCTCCCCGTTTAGATCAGACCCAGCAGGAGGGCCGGGACTCAGCCTCAGTCACGCCTCACTGACGCAGTCCTGAAGGGTCTCACGCCCACAGGAGTGGGTTAGTTCAAAATCATAATCTTTTTGGGAGTCATAAAAATTTCAAACTGTCGCAAGGCCTAAGTAGGTTCTCCCTTTGCTTCCTGTTCTCTCTCTTGGCCCTTTCCTTGGGTTTGTTTACTTCTCACGGGCTGGGCAAAAGGTACGGCTGGGTGAGTGGGTGCGTGGAAGTGGTTTTTCACTAGGCCTGAGCTGGGGCGGGACAGTGGGGATGGGGGTGGACGGTGGGGCGGGCTGAAGAGACCTCGCTGAGCTCCCCTGTGGACCTGGACCTCAGCTGCCCCACCCGTCAGTGGGGAGCCGGGCGGGCCCTAGTCGAGGGGCCACTCTGGCTGGCGCAGCAGTCCTGCCTCATGCTTCCCCTCCACCGCCTCTCCAGCCAAGGACTACGAGAACGCCGTCAAGTTCTACAGCCAGGCCATCGAGCTGAACCCCAGCAATGCCATCTACTACGGCAACCGCAGCCTGGCCTACCTGCGCACAGAGTGCTACGGCTACGCCCTGGCCGACGCCACGCGGGCCATCGAGATCGACAAGAAGTACATCAAGGGCTACTACCGCCGGGCCGCCAGCAACATGGCGCTGGGCAAGTTCCGGGCTGCTCTGCGGGACTACGAGACGGTGAGCCGGACAGCAGGCTGGGACAGGCGCTTAGGAGCCAGGAGGGGCAGCTTCTGAGCCGCGCGGCTGGTGGGGGTGGAATGTGGGGAGGCCTCTCGTGTATTCACAACTCACTTATCCAGGGAGGACCTACCTGGAGCAGGCTGCCCGGGCTCCCTTCCCAGCTTTGCAGCGCCTGCTGTGTGACCTTGGGCAGGTTACCCAGCCTCTCTGCCTTCCTTTCCACACCTGGCATATGAGGCTAGCATGAGTTGCCTCAAGGTGGCTGTGAGGAGTGAAAGGTTCTCTTTGAGAGCACAGAGGACACGTCTGGCACACGCTCCTGCACGGCTTCGCTTTGTGACTGTCGTCGCTACTGGGGAGCAAGCATGCTGTGGCCCTTCTTCCCGGGGGGCGGGGCCGACACCCGGGCATTGACTTGGTGAGCCAGGTGAGGGTACGTGCTTCCAAGAAAGGAGACCATGGCGAATGCGACCAAGGGAGCGCAGATGAGCTGTGGGTGCTGAGATGCCAGACGCGGCAGTTGGAGGGGGCTGGGTGTAGACCAGAGCCCAGCCCTGGACCAGGGGCCACCTCTGTCGGGGCGGGGGGGCGGCTACGGGGAGCCATTCCCAGGCCAAGCCCCTCCCTCGGTATCCTCATCTGGGAAATGGCATCAAGGGCAGTGACTGCCTCCTGGGGTGATGGGCTGACAAGGTGGCCTTAGTGAAGGTCACTGGGCTGGAGGGCTTAGTAATGAGTAGCCAGCCGGGTGGCGCTGGGTTGGACAGCAGTTTTCTGAGGGGGCTCTGAGTGGGAGGAGGGGTCCGGAGGAGGTGGGTGGGGGCAGAAGACGGAGGCAGGGGCAGGTCTGGGGCGTGGTCTTTGCCTGCCAGCTGGCAGGAAAACCTTTCCCCAGGGAAAGGAGCAGGGGGTCCTTTCCTGGCCCAGCCTGAGGTCTCACCTGCCTTTTCAGCAGGGCAGGACATAGGCTGGGGGTCCCTTCCTGCCATCTGTGGCTGCCCCTAACATGAACTTGTCCCCCCGAGCTTGGACATAGCTCCCATGATTGGAGCCCTTCTCCGGCAGATGCTTTCAGATTTTCAGGTTCCAGGGACACAGCCAGGCCCTGTCTTCTGCAGCAGGAGATAGATATGGAGGAGGGGCCAAGTGGACCTGGTTGAAGCAGAAGAGCCCGAGGGCCAGCCTGGCTCTCCTCTGCCCAGCCCTGCTGTGGGCTCTTCACAGCTTTAGGAGAAGGAACCTGGGGTCGAGGGAGGGACGGTGGTCCCCGCTAGGAAGTGCAGGGCTGGACTTGAACCCTGCAGCCGGGCTCATAGGTATTAGTGGGCAGGAAGTCAGTATAATGGGTGGGGGCAAGCACCCTTGTCGTTATTAAACAGAATAGACTGGAATAGAGCAATCTGTTGTTTGGAAAAAGAATCTCTATGTATCTATTTACACACACACACACACACACACACATATATATATATATATACATTTTTTTTTTTTTTTGAGGCCTTGGAGCCAGGGATTGAACCCTGGACTTCATAGGTGGCAAGCCAGTGCTCAACCGCTAAGCCTCATCGGCTCCCCTTTACTGTTTTCAAAAAAGCTGTTTTCCCCTATATAAACGCAGGCGAGAGTTGGGCGCGATGTAAAGCGTGCATTTCTTGCTGTAGGTCGTAGAAACTCTTGGCAGTCACTAGTGTGAGGTTGCAGACCAGGGCTCCTTGGTCAGGGTACCCGGTGCCTCTTAGACCTCAGTGGCCTCATCTTTGAAAGGGAGAACAGTAGGACCCACCCACGAGCGAGGTGGGTGCCTTTAAGCTGGGCCTGCCCCATGCCTGGCGCGTGGAGCCGGGTGGCCTCAGTGGTGCCTCGACGGGGGAGGACTCCACAGCACAGGAGGGGCTGTGGGCACCAGCAGTGCTGAGGGGCCGGGTGCAGGGAGCGCTCCCCGCGGCTCCACCTGCCTTCGCTCCAGGGCCCAGCCTCCTACCAGATCCCCCCACCCACATGGCCAAGCTAGTCCCCTCAGCTGGCCCCCGCCCCCTGGTAGGCTCCTCAGAAGCCAGCACCTGGGTCCTTTGCTCTCTGCACTCAGCTCTGGGAGTCCTGTGGGCCCTGCCGGATTTGGTTTGTAAGATGATTTGGATTTGGTTTTGTGGCAGAGTAGTCCAGTGCAGTCAGTTGGAAATGCATTTGTCACTACAAGCCACAGTGTGGCCAGGTGACGGTCACAGAGCAGCAGGTAGCCCTTCACACGGCACGCCCCACCACGCCTGGCGCCGTGACCGCAGCTCTGCTCGCGCCAGCAGGCCTCCGCTGTGGGCCCTGCCAGCCCTGACTGAAGCAGGAGGACACCGGGGCCCGGCAGATGGGCCTTCTTTCCCACAGGTCCCGCAGCCAGGAAGTGGCAGCTGGTTCCAGGGTCGTGGCCCCGACCACAGGGCAGGGGTCAGGGCAGAGGGTCTGTGGCACAGTGCTTGCCATTTTAAAGGCCAAGTGCAGAAGCCCTCAGAAATTCTGAGGGTTTCACTTGCATTGCCTTTTTTTTTTTGACACAGGGAATTGCTTTGCTAATATGGTGTTAATTTGGTTATGACTTGCTAAATTAATTCACCAGGCCTGTGGCGTGAGAACCCGGGTGTCGGGCCGACCACGTGGCTGCAGAGCGGCTGCTGCCGTAGATACCCGGCCTAGCACCGGGTGCCGTGGGCCTGCCTCGGGCGGCACGCGCCACCCACCCCCACCCCCGCCGCGGGCATTTCCTGTGCATCATAGATGATAAAATAATTCCCGCTGCGCCGTGACCAGGCTTCCTGCGCCTAATCCTCACGGCAGCCCACTGAGGCATTACTCCCTTTACAGAGGAGGAAACCGAGGCCCGGAGAGATTACCCAGCTAGTGGCTGAAGGAGCTGGGATTTGAGCCGAGGCAGCCTGGATGTGGGGCCACTCTTCACCTCTCTTTAGAGGAGGAAACTGAGGGAAGTAGCTTGCCCCAGTCTCCCCGAAAGCCTGAGTGGAGCGAGGGAGGTGACTCCAGTTGGTGCAGCAAGCCCCTGCCACAGCCCAGGCAGGTGGGCCCCTTAGGACCCCATTTTATAGAAGAGGAAACTGAGGCTGGGGCAGTCCTCACCACCCAGCTAGTCGTGGCCCCTCGCGGAGTCCGGGCTGTTGTGGCTTTGGACCTGGCACCCCTTCCTCTCCGACGCCTCCCATCTTGGTAGTAGCGTGTATCTAATGCTTAGTAATGGTGTCATCAGGGAAGCATGCTCCCCTGCCTGTCCCGGGCAGGCACGCCTCACACCCGCCCTGCCCCCTGAGGAACCCGAGACAGGCACGTGTTCCCTGCCTGTGCGCCTTCGGTTTTACTGCTGGTTGCAGCCAAGATTGTGAAGAGCCCCCTCATGAGGTCCTCCAGCTCCTCTCCCAGCAGCTCTGGACGGTACACCCCGCCCAGTTTGGGGAGGCAGGAACTGAGGCCTGGGGGTTGAGGCCACGGGCACGTGGTGGCTTCCGTGTCCAGGCCCGCAGAGGCCTCCGCGGGCTGCGAGGGAGGCAGGGAGACCAATCAGCCTCGTCCTGAGCCTCGATGCCCCCTCAGGTGGTGAAGGTGAAGCCTCACGACAAAGATGCCAAAATGAAGTACCAGGAGTGCAACAAGATCGTGAAGCAGAAGGCCTTCGAGCGGGCCATCGCGGGCGACGAGCACAAGCGCTCCGTCGTGGACTCGCTCGACATCGAGAGCATGAGTGAGTAAGGCCTGGGTGCCAGCCCCCCTCCCGCAGAGTAGGCCACGTCCTCCATGGCGCCCCCCATGCCCCGCCCGCGTGGTGGGGGGCTGTCCGTTGCTCCCCTGCCTGCATTCCTGGGAGTGCTCCAGGCCAGAGCTGGGCCTTATTCCCCAGTTTGGGCCAGGTGGGTGAGCCACAAGCCCACCACCTTGCTGACCCCTGCCCACCCCACCAAGCTCCCCACTGGCTGCTGGGCCACCGACCCCTCCCGGGCCTCCTGGGTTTGATTCACCTCTAAGTCCTCTAGGCGCTTAGCAAATTCAGTCATTCCTTCCACGGTAATTATTGAACACCAGACACAGTCCCTGCCCTTAGGGGGCTGATGTTCCAGTATGGGGGTGGATTATGAACCAGTCAGCAAAAGAGTAAGTGGCGGTTAAGTGTTGTAAAACCAAATAGGGTCAGGGAGGAAGGGGCGTGGAGGAGGGGGATGTGCTAGACACAGGTCAGGAAGGAGGTGACAGCTCAGTCAGACCTGAACCGAAGGAGGGGCCTTGAGAGGCCTGAGGGGAAAGTGGCACCTTCTCTCACTCCGTCCACCACACCTCTGTTGACCTGTGGCATCCAGAGCCAGGTCCGCCCCGCCCCTGGGGACTGACCCCCTTCCTCCCCCTGCCACAATGGCTGTGGCCACTGACTCTCATTCCCCCTGCACACACCAGCCATTGAGGATGAGTACAGTGGGCCCAAGCTGGAGGACGGAAAAGTGACAATCACCTTCATGAAGGAGCTCATGCAGTGGTACAAGGATCAGAAGAAACTGCACCGGAAATGTGCCTACCAGGTAAACCTCGTCAGGGTCTGCACACACCTGCAAGCCGGGGGGCATTACAGCATGGCTGTGCCTCAGCTCAGCTGCAGGGGGCAGGTGCCCTCCGAGGCGGTGGGCCCTGAGCCTTAGGTTCTCGTAAGGACGAGGGAGGGGGTGGTAACAAGAGCTAACGTTCTCTGGGCGCGTGTGGCGTGGCAGGGGTCACTGCTGATCTCCTCTAGTGGCCCCAGCAATGTGGTGAGGTGCAGGCATTGCCGTTTCACGGGTGGAGTCAGAGGGCCAGAGGGTAGGTGCCTTGTCCAGGTCAAAGTTGAGGAAGCCGTGGAGCCGTTTGCCCCGTTTTGAACCCAGGTGTCTTGGCTGTCTGTGGACTGGCTGCCTGTGGCTACAGATTGTTTGGGGCCTGGTGCCTGTCCTGCCTCTGAGGACCCAGGAGGGCGGCCACTCACGAGGTGGTGAGCTGGTTGAGATGTGGGCTCTGGTGTCCCGGCTGGATGGGACCACCAGCTCCTACAGTGAGGCTGCAGGACTTCCTGTGATTGGGAGGGTGTGGGAAGCAGCAGGGCTTCCCCGACCCCGTCTGAAGGTGCTGGCAAAGCTTCCAGGTGAAGGGCTCGAGCCAGACAGCCTGTGGTGAAATCTCAGCTCCCCCACTTCTAGCTGCATGACCGTGGACAAGTGGTGTCATCTCTCTCTGCCTTGATTTCTTCCTTGGTCAACTGGGATAATCATAGTACCCCAGCTCAGGTGGTTGTGAGGATGAAATGATGATGCCTGTCGAGCACCTAAAACAGTGCCTGATCCTAAAAAGCAAATAGCTAGTGCTCTGTGGGTTAGCTCAGGTGGTGGCCACGTGGGTGGGGAGAGGGTAGGGGGGATTCCCTGGCTACTGTGTTTTTTTTTTTTCTTTTTATTTCTCTCCCCTTCCCCCCCCCCCCCCAGTTGTCTGTTTTCTGTGTCTGTTTGCTGCATGTTCTTCTTTGTCCGCTTCTGTTGTTGTCAGCGGCACAGGAATCTGTGTTTCTTTTTGTTGCATCATCTTATTGTGTCAGCTCTCCGTGTGTGCAGTGCTATTCCCGGGCAGGCTGCACTTTCTTTCACACTGGGCAGCTGTCCTTATGGGGCGCACTCCTTGCGCGTGGGGCTCCCCTACGCGGGGGACACCCCTGCGTGGCAGGGCACTCCTTGCGCCCATCAGCACTGCACATGGGCCAGCTCCACACGGGTCAAGGAGGCCCGTGTGGTAGACGGACGCCCTAATCACTGGGCCAAGTCTACTTCCCTCCCTGGTTGCTTTTAATGAAGTATAATTTATATAAAATGGTATACATACGTCTTAGGAGTTCAATTAGATGAGTTTTGATTGTTCTGTATGCCCTTGTAACTGCTGCTCAAACAAGTCACAGAACATGTCCATCACGCCCGGAAATTCCCTGGTGCCCCTTTCCAGTCAGCGCCCACCCCCATTCCCGAGGCAAGCACTGATGTGATTTTTCAGCCCCATACATTAATTTTGCCTGCTTTTGAACTTCATATAAATGTCATATGAGATTGGACTCTCTTGTGTCTGGCTTCCTTCATTTGACATTGTGGAGTGCGTCACTCATACATATTCTGAATGTGTCAGGAGTGCATCCCTTTTTTTTACTGAGTAGTAGTCCCTTGAATACATACACTACTATTCATGCTTTTCTCTGTTGATGGGCATTTGGACTGTTTCCAGTTTTTAGCTTTCATGAATAAAACTGCTCTGAACTTTCTTGTCCAAGTCTTGTGAACATGTTTCCTTTTCTCATGGATAAACAAATTCTGGGAGTGCAATTATTGTGTCATAGGGTAGATGGATTTTTAACTTTATAAGAAACCAAAACCAATTCTACAAAGTACTTGTAACAAAAAGAGGGAAAAAACCAAAGTAGTTGTACCATTTTGCAATCCTCCCAGCCGTTGATCAGAGTTCTAGTACTGCTCCGTTGCCTCACTACCTTGAAATTGTCAGAATCTTATTTTCATCATTTTAGTAGGTGTGCGTTAGTACCTTATTCGATTTTAATTGCTGTTTCTCTAATAACTAGTAACGTTGAGCACTTTTTCATTGTGTTTATTGGCCACTCATGTATCTCCTTTTATGAAATATTCAAGTCTTTTTGTCATTTTTAAATTGGATTGTCTTTTTATTGTTCATTTGTGGAAGTTTTTTTAATGTGTTTTAGATATGAGTCCTTTGACAGATATATGTATTTGAAAGTATTTTTTCCTAATCTGTGGCTTGACTATTCAATTTTGAATTTCTTAGTGGTATCATTTGATAGGTTCATACATGAGTAATAGTTTCTGAACTTTTTTTTTCATGTCCTTGAATTTAGGGGAAGGTGTTCAGTATTTTAACATTAAGTGTGATGTTAGCTGTAGGTTTTTCTTTATTTTATTTTATTTTAAAAGATTTTTTTTTAAGATTTATTTATTTCTCTCCCCTTCCCCCTCCCCCAGTTGTCTGCTGTCTGTTTCCATTCGCTGTGTGCTCTTCTGTGACTGCTTCTATTCTTATCAGCGGCACCAGGAATCTGTGTTTCTTTTTGTTGCATCACCTTGTGTCATCTTGCTGTGTCAGCTCTCCGTGTGTGCGGCACCATTCCTGGGCAGGCTGCACTTTCTTTCGCTCTGGGCGGCTCTCCTTATGGGGCGCACTCCTTGCGTGTGGGACTCCCCTATGCGGGGGACACCCCTGCGTGGCAGGCACTCCTTGCGAACATCAGCACTGCACATGGGCCAGCTCCATACAGGTCAAGGAGGCCCGGGGTTTGAACCGCAGACCCCCCATGTGATAGACGGACGCCCTAACCACTGGGCCAAGTCCACTTCCCAGTAGGTTTTTCTTTAAAGCCCATTATCAAGGTCAGGAAGTTCACTTCTAATTTACATTTGCTGGGAATTTTTATCAAGGGCATTGAATTTTGTCAAATGGTTTTTCTGTGTCTATTGGGATGATCCTATGATGTTTTCTCTCCTTAACTATGTTAATCTGGTGAATTATGTGTTACAAATGTTAGGCTAGCTTTGAATTACTGGAATAAGTCCCACTTGGTGTGATATATTAGCCTTTTTATATATTATTGAGTTTAAGTTGTTAATATTTTGTTAAGGAATTTTGCACCTGTGTATGTGAGCAATATTGGTCTGTATTTAGATAAAATTCACCAGTGAAACCATCTGCTCCTGAGTTTTCTTTGTGGCTTTTTGTGCCACTTTTGAAAATTACGTTTTTCAAGGAATTTTCCTATTTCATCTTAAGTGTAATTTTATTGGTATAAAGTTGTTTATAATATCTTATTATCCTCTTAATGCTTATAGAGTCTAAATGATATTCCCAGCTTTCGTTCCTTATTTTGGTAATTTATGCTTTTTTTCCCCTGCTCAGTCCTGCTAGAAGTTTATCCGTTTTATTAATAATTAACTAGCCGATAGTCAAGATTAACTGTTAATTAATAATCATGATAAACCAGGAGCCAACTTTTGACTGTTGAATTTCTCTGTTTTTTCTGTCATTAGTTTTCATTCTTTTTTTTTTTTTACCTTTAGTAGATTTTTTAAAAATTTTATTTACTTGTTTACAGTTTTAGAGAGAATAAAAATTCTTCAAGAAATTGTTACCTAGTTGGTACAGTTCACTTACATCCTAGGATACCTTAAACAGATGTCTTGGATGCCATAATACCACTTTCTTTTCAGCATTATTTCGTGAAGTGCCTCATAGAGCATTTGTTCTTTTAAATTAGCTACCCTTCATATCCAGAACATGGTCTGGATTTTGTAAGTTTTTCTATTTTTTTTTTCCTATGTCATTGATATTTACTCATTTTTAAATTTTCCTTTCTTTCACATGCTTTGAGTTTAATATTCCTCTCTCTAACTTCTTCAGACCATTGATTTTACACCTTCTTTACTAATACAAGCTTTTAAAACTAAAATTTCTTTCTGAGCAGGGTTTTAGCCGCATTCCACAAATTTTGGTATGTTGTGTTTTCATTATCATTAAGTTGAAAAAAATTTTTTAGTTCCCTTTGTGAATTCTTGTTTGACGTATGAGTTATTTAGAAGTGTGTTGTTTAAATTCTAACTACTTAGGAATTTTCTGTGTATTATTGTTATTGATTTCTAATTTAATACCATTTTGGTCAGAGAACATACTTTGTATGATTCAAATTTGGGCTATTTCTAGGTCTTATATTGGTGTATTTTGCTGTCATTGGTTATAGAGTTGGTTGATAACACTGGAAAAACTCTTTTATGTCCTTACTGTTTGTTTTAATTGTTCCATCAGTTATTGAAAGAGGAATATTAAATACCCCAACTATTTTGCCTATTTCCCCCTATAGTTCTGTCAATTTTTGCTCTATGTATTTTTAAGCTTTTTTATTAAGCACATTGATGTTTAAGATTGTTATGCCTTCTTGATAAATTGATCCTTTTATCATTATGAAATGTCCTTTGTCTCTGGCAATACTCTTTGGCTTGAAGTTCACTTTTTCTATTAATAAAATAGACCATATTTCTTATAGTTAGTATTTACATTTAAGAGGTCATGGCAGACCTAGGAAAACTATGCAGGAGACTTGGGCAGGGGACAGAGGAAGTAAGAGAGTGGAACAGAAATGGAGACCGGAAGAGGAAAGGCACACCAGAAGGAACTTGACTTTTTACCTTCAACCTGTCAGCATCTTTTTATTTGAAGTTTTTTTCTTGTAACAATGGCATATAGTTGGGTCTTTCTTTTTTTAAATCCTGCCTGAGAATCTCTGCCTTTAAATTGGAGTTTTTAGTTCATTTATATTTAGTGTTATTTTGGATATGGTTGTGTTAAAATCTACTATCTTGATATTTGTTTTCTGTATGTCCCATCTCTTTGTTCTCCTGTTTCTCCTGTTTGTGTGTGTGTGTCAAAGGTCTTTTAGTATTTCATTTTATTTCTTCTGTGTGTTTTTAGAGGAGTTGTTTGTATTTTCAGTGGTTACTCTAGAGCAACTCTTCTCAACCAGTGTCTCTTGAAAGAATTGCCTTAATGCACTTAGGCATCCATTATATACAATGAATTAACTTCTCTCCCGTCTATCTGTGTACCCTCCTTGGGAGAATTGAGAAAATAGCCACTCAAAACATTTCCTGTAGGGCTTAATTATATTTCCCAGAACCTTGGATGAGAAGGGCTGCTCCAGATATGCAACTTTAATTTATCTTATTCTACCTTCAAATAATATTATGCTATTTCATGAAAAATGTAAGAATCTTAAAACAGTATTCCTTTTACTTCCTTCTGAACTTTGTGTATCTATCATACCTATGCATTTGCTATAAACTCCACAATAAATACATTGTTATTATTTCTTTAGTCAAGTCTTTTAAAGAAATGTATGCATGTGTATATATGTATATAAGATAACTTTTTGATAACTTTTCCTTTTTTAATATGTCTGCTTTCTTCCATCGGATAACTTTTTAAAAATGTCTTTTATATTTACCCGTGTATTTACCCTTTCTGTTACTCCTTGTTTCTTCTTGCAAATGTGAACTTCTGGCTGGTATCATTTCCCTTCTGCCTAAAGACTTATGTTTAGCATTCTTTCCACTAGCAGGTCTGCAGGAGACTAATTCTCTCAGCAGACCTGAGAATGTCTGCCTGAAAATGCCTTTATTTTGCTATAATTTTGGAAAGATATCTATGCTGGATGTACAATTCTAGGTTAACGTTTTTCTTTTGGCACTTTAAATATTGTTTTCCATTGTCTTCTGGCCTCCACTGTTTCTGTTCAGAATTCAGCCTTCATTTGTATTTTCATTCCTCTAAGATATCCTAGCATATCCTTTTTTTTTCCTTGACTGCTTTCAGGATTATTATCTTTGGTTTTCAGTAGTTTAACTATGGTTTGCCTTGCAAGTAGCTTTCTTTGTTTATCCTGCTTGGCATTTGCTGAGCTTTTTAGATCTATAAGTTAATACTGTCATCAGTTTTGGTTTTTACCCCACTGTCATATATTTTTATTGTTTTTTGAATATATAGTTTTTAAAGATACTTAAATTATATAAATGATACACTAAGAATATAGGGGATTCCACTAAGTGTGGATTATGGTTTATGTTGTAGTTTATACTCTCTTCCACACATTTTTGTAAGTTATTACAAGATATATAATGGCCTGTACTTGTCATTGCACTGTCATTCAGGACAATTCCCAAGTCCTGAAAATGCCCCCAAATTACACCTATTTTTCCCTCTCCCTCCCCTCAGACCCTCCAGTGGCCAATACCTCCACATCAATGATAAAAGTTCTTCCATTGCTAGAATTAACAATAAGCCTGTAGAAGAATAATAGTAAGTCTACTCTAGTCCATCGTTGACTCCCCAATCCTGAGGATTCTGGGATGGTGATGCCCACTCTGCCTCTGATTGAGAGAAGGCTTAGATCCCATGGGGCAGGTGGATGAGAATGTCTTGCTCGCAGTTGCAGACTCTCTCTGTTCCTTGAGATGGTTGCCCTTCATTATTTCCTTGTCCTGGGTGAGTCCAGTGAACTGGAGAGTAGGTGTTGCAACTCTGTTAAGATTCAGGGCCCGACTGGTACATGGACAGCCCAAAGATTTAAGTCTCTTGGACACACACCTATCCAGTCTACTACTAACTATAGGTTCAAATAGAAGGGGCAGAAGAGCCATGTGTAGGGAAGGCACAACTGAGTCCATCTCTGTCACACTGGGGAGCATGAATTCCAAAGCAAGGCCCACTGGTAGGGCGTGCATCTCTTGAGCTGTCAGCCCTGCGTCTAGTCTGGATGTCTCCAGAGCCCTGAGGTGGCCTGTTGTTTGAGGCAGTATTTACTGTGGCAGTCAGTGAGATCCTGGTGAGAGGTGCTTAAGTGTAACCTCTGGAGGCCAACTCACTTTGAAGTCTCTTAGTCATATAAACTCATTTGTCTTTACCCGTTCCCACTTTTGGTCAAGGTCTTTTTCCATTTGCATTGCTTTGTCATCAGTTTTTGAAAGTTCTTGGCCATTATCTCTTCATCTGTTTCTTCTCATTCCTTCTCTTCTCTCCTTCTGCAAATCCAGTTATATGCTTTTTTTAAAATTTTTTATTTATTTATTTTTAAGAAACTTAGATTATACAAATGTCACACACCTCCCACAATTTCCCACATTAACAACATCTTTTATTAGTGAGGTGCAATTGGTAAACACATTTTGGAGTCTTGCCACTAAGCGTGGGTTAAGGTTTACATGGTAGTTTACACTCTCTCCCACCCAATTTTGTAGGTTATGACAAGATTTACAGTGGCCTGTATCTGTTGTTGCAGTGTCATTCAGGACAATTCCCAAGTCCCCAAAATACCTGTTTTTCCCTCTCCCTACCCTCCAACACTCCGACCCTCCAGTGGCCCCTGCCTCCACATCAGTGATATAATTTCTTCCATTGCTAGAATGACAATAAGTCTATTGTAGACTACCTTAGATAGTTATATGTTTGTTAGACCATTTGATACTGTCTCACAGACTTTGACTACTCTCTTCTTTTTTTTTCCCTCTGTGTTGCAGTTTGGATAATTTCTATTAGACTGTCTTCATGGTCACTCTTTATTTCAAACTGATTTTAAGTCCATCAAATTCAGTATTTCTGATATTGTATTTTTTAATTTCTAGCTTTTTCATTTGGTTATTTTTTTAACGTTTTCATCGCTGCCTAAATTGTCCATATAGTCACACATATAGTCCACCATTCCTACCAGCTCTTTTAACATATTTGTCATAGTTCTTTTAAAGTCTGGTAATTCCATCATCTGAGTCATGTCTGGATCTGCTTCTTTTGTCTTTTCTTCATGTGTTTCATAATTTTTTTTATTGTATGCTGGACATTTTATGTAAAAGAACAGTAGAGATTGAAGTAAATAATTTTCCACAGAAAACGGCACACCCTTCTGTCGGCAGCTGGTGTGAAGGGGTGTCTCAATCCTGCCTGCCGTGGAGGTGCAGCTGTAGTTGCAGTTAGTTCACCACTGGCTTGAAATGTTTGTAGAGTGGAATAGGGACTTTTCCTTCAGCAGGACTTGGAATCTTCATCCTGGCGCAATTCCAGGGCTGCCTGTATGTTTTAAAGTTGCTAGCTCTTTGGGACCGTGGGAGAGCTCTTTTTCAGCCTGGCTGCCAGTGTTTTGGGTTTCTGGGAGTTCTCGTCCTCCGTCTAGCCCCCTGTTTTTCAGCCCCAGGAGGTCTCGCTCCACCTGCCTCCTGGTGAAGGCGGAGAGCAGCCAGTGGGCAGAGGCATCCTGAGGCCGGGTCTCCTTGGGTGGGTCCTGTCCTCCCTCAGCGCTGCGGCGACAAAGCGACCCCAAGTCTCTCTGCCCTAGGAGAAGGCTTCCCACCGGCAGCAATTTGATTAATTAGGTTTCTTTGCACCCTCAGCTCTGGTGACTGTGATTTTTGTTTTGTTTTGCTTTTTGTTGGTGATTCGGCCTGTTCTTGTTGTTAGGGACAGAGTGGCCTTGTTTTGTCATTTTGTACATTCCAACTTGACATGGACATGTCTACTTTTCTGAACATTTTTTTCCAGTGTTATTTTGCAAGTTGTCTAACCTACAGAGAAGCCAAAGAAACAGTTCCCGGAACGTGACCACACAGCCAGATTCCTCAGAGGCTGACATTTTGCCACATTTCCTTTACCTCAGTGTTTCTATGCACACATACATAAACATATACACACCATACATTTCTCTTTTCTTTTTCTGAACCATTGAGATGAGTTGCATCCAATGTACCCTGTAGTTCTTAAAAGTAAGGATGTTCTTCTGGATGACTGCAATTCAATTATCTGACCTCAGAAGGATAACATTGATATGATAATATTATCAACTGTAAATAGTCCACAGGCCGTCTGTAAAATCTGGAAACATTGGTAAAATATTCATGACGTTTTAAGAACATTTTTAATCTGTAAAAAATATTTACAGATCTATAGTCTTAATTTCCTCCCGTTTCCCCCAAAATGTTCTTTCAGGGCTTTTTTTCTTTTTCAGTCCAGACTTCACTGAAGGATCAATATTGCATAGTGTTGTTCTGTCTTTTTAGTCTTTTTTACAGCCTTTTTGGATGAGTCTTTCATGATATTGACATTTAGAAGTGTCCAGGACAGTTGTTTTATCAAAAGTTCTCCTACATGGGTGCTGGTTATTTTTAAAGAACCAAGATCTGGGGTTTTCCTGTGAAATAATCCCGGTGTTCACATGCCTCAGAGCACAGCGTGGGCCCGCTCTGGCGGGGCGGTGTGCCCCACGCCCGTCCTCCCCGCCCTGCCCCAGCGCAGCAGCGCCTCCTGGGCGGCCCGGCCTCCAGGCCCCTCACGGCCCGCCCTGCCTTGCAGATCCTGGTGCAGGTGAAGGAAGTCCTCTCAAAGCTCAGCACCCTGGTGGAGACCACACTTAAAGAGGTGCGTGCCGGGGGCGGGCTGTGGGCGCGGGCAGGCGGGCTCCCTGACTGCAGAGGGGCCCCAGAGCCCATGAGCTCGCCCACACCCTGGCTTGGTCTGCCCTTCCCTCTCCCCCGGGTGTCCCTGCCCCCGGTCCCCCCCCCCATGCCCGTCTGTCCCCTGGGGTCTCCCCTCTCCCGCGCTCCATCCCTGTCCCACCATCTTCCTCCCTCGGTCAGTCCCCTGCATGGTTTTCTGGGTCTGCCGTGACCTCTTGGCCCCTCCCCTCACCTCTGCTCCCTCCCCACATCTCTCTCTGGGCCCCTCCCTCTCCGGTGGCCTCTTTTCTTCCAGACAGAGAAGATTACAGTGTGCGGGGACACCCACGGCCAGTACTATGACCTCCTCAACATATTTGAGCTCAACGGTTTACCCTCTGAGACCAACCCCTACGTATCCTTCCTCAAAAGAGCCAACCTCCCCTTTCACCTCCCCCCACTTGGATTTGGGGTACAGGAGGGATATGATCCCCCTCCAGCAAAGAAGGTGCAAAGCTTTGAGTGTTGCTCGGGCCCCAAGACTTGGGCGGAACAGCAGGCTGGCCTCCTGCTCCAGGCTCCAGGATCAGGCAGGCTACGGTCCTGTCCTATGCTGGGTGGCCTTGGGCAGGTGGCTGTGTGTCTCTGGGCCCCGGCTCTTGTGCATCTGTGAAATGGGGCTGTTACGAGATCACATGCATACAGCACCCGGCCCTGCTCACATCTGGGTTCCAGTCCTGGCCTTGCCACTTGCCAGCTTTGTAGCCTTAAAGGTTCCTTCACTGCTCAGTGCCTCAGTTCCTCGTTTATAAAATGCTGATGATGGTAGTAGGGCCTGCCTCCTAGGCTAACCGTGAGGATTAGATGAACTAGCCCAGGTGAAGTGCTCAGAGCAGGGCTGGGCCCCGGCTGTTGCTCCAGAAGCACTGACTTAACGTCTGGAGGTTTGCTTGGTAGCGGCCACTGTGTGGGACCACCAGGCATGCGCAGGGTTGGGTGGGAGGACCTGCGTCCCTTCTCCCCCTGACTTCAGGCGTTGGGGGAGAGCTGAAGCTGGAGATGATGGGGGTTTCCAGGGTCCCCTCCATCCACCCCTGGCTTCGCTGGGAAATGGGCAGGGCGGGTGCTCAGCACCGTCTCCCCGAGGTTCCGAGAGGCCACAAGGCAAGGGTGAGGAGTGGGACGAGAGCCCGGGCCCCCTGAGCCCCGCTGACCGTCCTGCCTCCCCAGCACGTGCTGGCTGCAGGCGTGGGAGCAGCCGCCCCTCTGGCCCGTGTTTTCCTTAGCAGAGCAGATATTTAACGGCGACTTTGTGGACCGCGGCTCCTTCTCTGTAGAAGTGATCCTCACCCTTTTCGGCTTTAAGCTCCTGTACCCAGATCACTTTCACCTACTTCGAGGTGAGCCGGGAGGTGGTGGGCCCTGGGGTGAGCTGTGGGGCCCTGGGCAGAGCACTTGCTTCCCCTCCACAAGCCTCAGTTTCCTCTTCTATGAAGAGGAGATAATACTTGCAGCTGTGTTTATGTTGTGCCTTCGCCGAGATCATGTGCCCTGTAAGGCTGGGCGGGTTGGGCACTGCACAGTGACGTCGTGCTGGGGGCAGCATCCACACCCCAGTGTAGACGTGTGTGTTACCGCTTCTGGGCATTGGCAGTCCAGGGTCTGAGGAAGGGGCCCCTTTCTTCTAAGTTGCACAAAAGCCTGGAACCGGCTCCCGGCTGGCCCTGATCACGTAGGACAGTCCACTGGAGTAGCTGAGCTACCGAACACTGGAGTTAAGTGCCTGGTGCAGAAGGCGGGACCTGTCGGGGCTCTGCCCTTCCTGCCTGCCTTCCCCATGGCCCCAGGATGCCAGGGCCCCTGCGACTCTTTCCCGGAGGAGTTCACGTCAACCAGAGAAAGAAAACATCCAAGAGCCACGCGCAGGCCTCCCGGCTGGAGGGGCATGAAAGAGCCACCCCCAAAGGAGGGAGGGGGCAGGAGCTTTCCCACCTTCCTGCCGTCAAGCTCTGAACCTTCTTACCTGTTCCTTCATGAAAGAAATACATAAACTTTTTTTTAATGAAAAAAAAATCCCTAATTGATGAGACCGTTTGGGTCACCTCCTGGAGGGGAGGCAGCGCTGGAGTCCATGGCCGTGGAGCCGGCTGTGCATGACCCGAGCCTGGGGTCCCCTCTCTGCCGCGGGTCGGGTGCAGTGTGGCGCCAGCCGCCTGCCGCTGTGGGGGGATTCTGTCCTCCACCTGGCCCAGGTTCCCTGAGCTCCACCGAGCCAGCCCCAGGTCAGGGCCTGGGGCCCCTGGGCTGGTACAGGGCAGCCGGGGCGCATGGGGTGCAGGCGCAGCGCTGAGGGCGCTGAGGCTGCACTCGACAGAGGCTGGTTTTCTCTTCCCCCCGCGGTCGGCCAGGCAACCACGAGACGGACAACATGAACCAGATCTACGGCTTCGAGGGCGAGGTGAAGGCCAAGTACACGGCCCAGATGTACGAGCTCTTCAGCGAGGTGTTCGAGTGGCTCCCGCTGGCCCAGTGCATCAACGGCAAAGTGCTGGTGAGGCCGGCAGGGACCCAGCGTGCCTCCCACCCCGTCACCACAGGGGCACCATGGGCGGGCGGGCTTGGGCGTGCTGTCATCTTCCTCACAGTGCTGTCCCCTCCCCACCCCCAGATCATGCACGGGGGCTTGTTCAGTGAGGACGGCGTCACCCTGGATGATATCCGGAAGATCGAGCGGAATCGGCAGCCCCCAGACTCAGGTGACTGCAGTCGGGGCAGGGGGTGCCGGGAGGCCAGGCTGGGGCCAGAGGACACCCCCTTCGGGCCCTGGGATCCCACTTAGAAGCAGAGCTGAGCTGGGTCCGTGCCCTGGTTTTGTGCCCTTGGAGGGCAGGAGGTCTGAGCCTCAGTTTCCCCACCTGTAACTTGGTCCTGTGCACCTCCCTTTGGGCCACCCTGGCAAGGGTGCATTAGCACCTGCAGTGCAGGGCACAGCACATAGTGAGTGTGGAGCACACACTGGGCGCTACCTACTTGTGTGTCCTCCGCTGATCCCAGAGTGATGCCCTAGTGCTTGCTCAGGTCCCAGGGACAGTGACCATGGGCGCTGGTGGGGGGGCCACTCTGGGGCGGCCACTGGAACTGACGCCAGGGGAGGGTGGGGAGCCCTCGGCAGGAGAGACACAGCGAGGAGTCGAGGGGTGTGGACTGAGTGATCCCAGGTGAGCAGGGAGTGGTTCAGGGAGTCAGGGCTGCATGTGGGGCTCCCAGGCCTGGGGAGCCCCGCGAGGCTGAGTGGGAGAGGCCTGAGCCTCCTTCCTGCTGCGTGTGGCAGGGGCAGAACAGCCAGAGCCAGGCCTGTGGATTCCGCCTGGGGCGGCAGTGGGCCCCTGGCGTCCTGGCGGCTCCTGACGCTCCTCCCTGTCCCCCACCAGGTCCCATGTGCGACCTGCTCTGGTCGGATCCGCAGCCTCAGGTGAGTCTTACAGGGAGGCCGGGGTGGTGGCCAGTGGGCGGGGCCAGGCGGCCGGGCGCCCTGAGTCCCCATCTTCCCTGCCACCCCCAGAACGGGCGCTCGGTCAGCAAGCGGGGCGTGAGCTGCCAGTTCGGGCCCGACGTCACCAAGGCCTTCCTGGAGGAGAACCAGCTGGACTACATCATCCGCAGCCACGAGGTCAAGGCCGAGGGCTACGAGGTGGCCCACGGAGGCCGCTGCGTCACCGTCTTCTCGGCCCCCAACTACTGGTGCGTCCTGCGCCTCCCCCACCTCCCTCAGGGCCTCTCCCCCCGCCCCAGCCCCCAGGTTGGCTGTCCTCATTTTTGTTAACTTTTTACGTTTTCCTGTCACCCAGCCTCAGCAGTTGGCACTAAGGGCCGTCTCTTGTCTCCTCTCAGCACCCCACAAGAAAACCCAGATTATTTTAAAGCGAGCCCCAGCCCTCGTATTGCTCCACCCAGTGATAGCTCAGTGTGCTTCTACAAGGAAAGATTAACATACCCTCGTACCATACCATTCATTATCTCACCTTTGAAAACCAGACAGTAATTCCTGTATCCCCGAATCCAGAGTTCCATTTCCCAATGTCTCGTGTAAACATCATTTTTCAGTTGATTTCTTCCAAGTGGGACCCAAAGCCCATGTTTTCAGCCTCTTAATCTGCATGTTCCCATCTCTCCCCGTTGCCCTCTGCCTGCTGAGGAGACCAGGTCGTCTGTCCTGAAATGGCCTGAGCTCCGCTCCGGCCCCTGGAGTTCAAGCCGGGGCTGGGGCCAGCGGTGTGTCCAGGTCTCGGCGGGAGCCCCGGCTTGGGGGCGCTGGGGCTCCTGTCGGCGCCCGCCGCCCCGCTCGTGCCCGCCCCTCCTCCCCTTTCCCTGTATCCCCCGCCTGACCACCTGCGGGGCCCCCCTTCTTCCGTTCTCTCCCTTCCCCATCATCTGCCCCCTTTCCCGTCTTTGTCCTCGTCTCTCCAGCTCGCAGCTCTCCCGAGATCTGTGTTCTTCCAGCGTCCATCTGTCCCAGGTCCCGTCGTTCCCATGTCCCCATCTCTTCCTCCCTCCAGCCTCCTCCCGTCTCCCGTGCCCGTTCCCCCGCTCCTCCCTCTGGGCTCCTCTCCCACCTTCCTTCCCCTCTGCGCCCGCGCCCGCCCCCTCACCAGCCCCCTGCCATGTCCCCACAGCGACCAGATGGGGAACAAAGCCTCCTACATCCACCTCCGGGGCTCCGACCTGCGGCCCCAGTTCCACCAGTTCACAGCAGTGGTGAGTCGGCGCCTGCGCGCCCGCCCCTGCCCAGGCCTGGGGAGGAAGGGGGCTGCTCCTGCACCTGGCGCTCAGCACCCCCTGAGGCCAGCCTCTTGTCTGTGTCCGTCCCGCCTCCGGTCCCACAGCCTCATCCTAACGTCAAGCCCATGGCCTACGCCAACACGCTGCTGCAGCTGGGAATGATGTGAGGCGGCCGCGGGGGCAGCCTGCGTCCAGGGCTCCTCCGCTCCCCCGAGCCCAGGCCCGGGCCCGGGGCAGAGCAGGCCCCGGCCCCAGGGCAACGCTGGACCCCCTTTTACTTTGTAAAGTTTGTATTTATTCCCCTTTAGGTTTGCAGAGGGGGTGGGGGGCAGTCGGGGCAGGCCAGAGGGTCTGCTCCCCGGACAAAGAGGAAGGAGGTGGAGAGGCTGGGCCGGGGGCCTCAGCCCGGGCATTCTGGAGGGAGGCCAGCTGGGGGGCGGGGGCCGCGAGGCTTCCCTGGCCCCTCGAGTGCGCGGCTCCTCCCCCCGCTAAAGCAATAGGGCCCCGCCATAGGAAGACCCCGAAGGAGGGTCATCAGGGAGGCCTGGCCTGCACCCCCTTCCCGGTAGCCCCAGGGCGGGGCTTGGCTGGGGCCCACCCCCTTCCCCAGCTATTTTATGTCTGTAATTAAATATGTTAAAATAAAGTCATTATTGTAAGTCAGCCTGTGTCCGCTGGTGGGGCTGCCTGGGTGGGTGCAGGGGTCACCCCTTCCCCTGGGGCTCCCCGGTGGAGCCAGGTGGGCCCTGGGCCCACACTCTCCCTGCTGCAGTCGCCTGTGTCTCCATGGGGGCTCTGGGGAGAGTTCCACTGCCTGGGGTGGACAGTCCCCCTCACACGGGGGGCCGAGGGTGGTGGGCCGGCGAGGCCAGGCAGCCCCGGAGGCTGGAGGAGAGGCGCGTGCGTTCCTCTGCCCGTGCACGCGGCAGGCATTGACCAAGCGCTGCCCTCTGCCCTCACGGCTCCCAGCCCCTCGGGGCTTTGCCAGAGCTAGGACCAGCTCCCCTGGGGGCAGACCTAGTGTTCTTTACAGTAAGTAACGAGGCAAAAACTTCCAGACCAGGGAGGACAGAGGTGTTTTACTCTGCCTGCTGACTTTGGGGCTCGCCGCTGGCCTTGATCCTCCGGGAGGTTGCTGTCCTCAAGGCCGGGCTCCAGGGAGCCAGCCTTCCCAGGGCAGGTGTGAGCGGGCTGGACTGCAGGCGAGGACACCGGGCTGGAGGCCGGCGAGTGCTCGGGGCCCTCGGGTGGCCCCTCCCAGGGGCAGGGCAGTGAGCGAGGCCCCTGTCCTGGGAGAAGGCGCTGAGCCTTCAGGGTCTTCAGGAAAGAGGCCTGAGTCCCAACCTGCCAGTTGCCACGAGAAAGAAAACAGGAATCAAGGTGGTGTCAGGAGGGCATTAGGTCCACAGGTGGGATTTGGCCAACGAAAGAGGGTCACGTTCTCCAGGGACCAGGCTCTGGGTGCTGTGGTTCTCTTCCTGGTGCAACTTGGCAGATCCCCAAGGCCACCCTCAGGTTCGGTAAATTGCTGGAAGAACTTGGAGACCTCAGAAAGGCCGTTATACTCAGTCACAGTTCATTACAGCAGAAGGATACAGGCTGGCGTCGGCCAGGGCCAGGAGGCCCCGGCACAGGTGAGCTTCCAGGTGCCCTCTCCTCTCCAGGGGAGGTGTGGACAATGCGTGCTTTTCCCAGCAGCGACGTAACAGCACACGTGGCGTATCGCCAGCCAGGGACGCTCGCCTGAGCCTTGGGGTCCAGAGTTTTCACTGGGACGCAGCTGACCACCTGTGTGGCTGACCTCAGTCTCCAGCCCTCCGGAGATCAAGGTGATGCTGTGTGGCCCATGGCCCCACCATGAGTCACATTGCTACCATGGGCTGCTGTGGCCCAAGGTTCCCAGGTACACGAGGACACATACCAGGCAGGACACCCCAAGGGAGGTGACCTCCCAGCAGCTAGTCAAGGGCCAGGCCTTTATTTGGGCAGAGTTCATCTTTTACGGCACACCGCCCCAAAACTCGCTGGCTTACAAATAGGAATTGCCTCTTCCTCAGTTCCCTAGGCTGGCTGCGTGGGCTGCACAGTTTGCACTCAGTGACTGAGGCGTTTGCAGGCAGGTGGCCTCCAGGCCTGCGTCATTGGAAGGCCCGACTGGCTGGACGTGGAGATGGCCCCACGTAAACGGCAGGTGGTGCCGGCTGTGGGCCAGGACCTGGCAGCCGGAGCGCCTGCACGCGGCCCTGCCTGGCCTCGGCTTCTCACAGCACGGCAGCTGGGTTCCAACAGGCGTGTCCCAAGAGTGAGCATCCCAAGATGGCCAGGTGCAAAGCACAGGACTTGAGGCCTCACCTCAGAAGTGACGAAGCATCACGTCCACGACATGTCCGTCAGGCAAGTCACTAAGACCAACCCAGACTCAAGGGGTGAGAAGTACCCTTCCGCCTCGGTGGGGAAGCGGCAGGGCACGGTGCGGGCGCACAGGTGAGATGGGAGCCGTTGCAGCCTCCATCTTGGAGAGACGCAGCCCGCCATGCTGGGCCCTTCGGAGCAGGATTTTTGAAGTTAATTTCTTCTGATTCCTGACTGAAAGTAAATTTATTGGTTGAGCCCCAAATCCTTGGAATTAACATTAAGCCCAGAGATGCAGTGTTTCCTCCCAAAAAAAGACTCAGAGCTGGCATTTCATTTGGCTGTTGCTTGGCCTTCTGTGTTGAGGATGACTCAATTCTGCCTTGCCAACTGGCATACGGTCCTGAGAGAACTTCAAGCTCAACACAAAGTTGCAAGAAGAGTCCAAAGTACATGGATCCCCTTTACCCAGGGTCCCTCATGGGCTCAGTGTGGACCCCCCATCCCCACAAGACACACACTGTTGCAATCATCACAGCCCTTTGTCCCTAAATATGTCGTTCCCTAAGAGTAAAGATAGTCTGTATAATCACACTACGGTACTATTAGTAAATTTACCTGTGATACAACGTTTGTATTTAATCTGCCCATTCTCTCTATTCCAGTTTTATCAGTTGACCCAGTACTGTCCTGCATTACGTTTCGTTGACAAGACTCTTTTGAGTCACCTCTGAAACATTTCCTCAGCTGTCCTGTCTTTTATGACATTGACACTTCTGAAGAATACCCTCTTCTCCCCTTCCTTTCCTGTTTCTACAAAAAGAATGTCCACTTTCACTTCTCTGTGACTGAGGCCGGGCTCCCTGGACGCAGCCGTCGGCAGCGTGCTGCTGGTCCTTTCCTCCCGGTCGTCCTGGAGCTTCTGACTTGGCGTGTGGTGCTTTGCCACGCAGTTCACGTCTGTGAAGTCCCCGTTTCTTGGTGCCTCGGGGTCACAGTTAGGAAGCCTCTCCGTGTTACAGGGGAATTCCCCCCGCCTCTGGGCGTGCACCCCCATCCTTCACGTTTAGATCGCTCATCTGCTGGAGCTGATTCTTGTACATGGTGCAAGGAATGGGTCTAATTTTGTCTTTTTCAAAAAGGCTATAGGAAGTTTTTAAATGGGAGTTTCAGATACTGTGCGAGATACTGGCAGTGAAGGTGATCGGAAACGTCATAGAGTTTACTGTCTTAAGCAAAAAAAAAGTAAGGAACAAAAAAGTGAAGTATACCCATAAGAACAAAAAATAAAAACCAACAAGATGAAAGAAGGGACATGAATGCACACGAGAGCACCTGTTGGGGGAAGATCTCAGTAAATCAAGCTTTAAATCAATAGGGGGAAACAGACTTGGCCCAGTGGTTAGGGCGTCTGCCTACCACATGGGAGGTCCAAGGTTCAAACCCCGGGCTTCCTTGATCCGTGTGGAGCTGGCCCATGCACAGTGCTGATGCGCGCAAGGAATGCCCTGCCACACAGGGGTGTCCCCCGCGTAGGGGAGCCCCACGCGCAAGGAGTGCACCCATAAGGAGAGCTGCCCAGCGCCAAAGAAAGTGCAGCCTGCCCAGGAATGGCGCCACACACACGGAGAGCTGACACAACAAGATAATGCAACAAAAAGAACACAGATTCCCGTGCCGCTGACGACAACAACAGAAGCGGACAAAAAAGAACACGCAGTGAATAGACAAGAGAACAGACAACTGGGGTGGGGAGGAAGGGGAGAGAGAAATAAATCTTAAAAAAAAAAAAAATAGGGGCAAATATATAAGGAATGATCTGGGGTTAAAGGCAGGCAATTGACACGAAAAGAAAAACTTCTAAAAGGCAGTTTATCGAGGATGCCTGGAAAAACAGGGAATTAAAATTGAGGTCGCAGGTGCGGAGATGGGGGCGCCACCCCGGTTAGAGCTTGGGTCAGGGCCCCCAAGCTGGGGCATGGGTGGGCCACGCGGGGGTCACCTGTAGACAGGGCGTGAGGTGCGGTCAGGTGCTGGGGGGCTCCAGGTTGGGCAGGAGCAGTTGTAGGGGGCCCCTGGTGTCCCAGGCATGAGTGAGAACCTCCCCCCTCACCCAAGGAGGGCCACCCACAAAGGAGGCCAGGAGAGGCTGGAGCGCCGGGAGGGGTCTCGGAAGTCCCCCACCTCCCCTGACGGTGAGGGCCTGGGACAGCTGCCCCGGCTCGGGCGGCTGGGTGGGAGGGTTCTCTCCCCTGGTCTCTTTCTCGGTCCTTCAAGCTGTCCCAACCCCCACCCGCAGTCACTGACCAAGGTGAGGTCACAGGCCAAGCTCTGGCTGCCAGGGGCTGGAAGAGGGACTGCTGTCACCTCCCGCAGCAGGGGGCTGGGGGCCGCCCTCAGCAGGAAGGGGGGTCCCTCCCGCAGAGAGGGATGGGGGGCCCACCCTCAGCAGAAGGAGGGGGTCCCTCCCGCAGCAGGGGGATGGGGGTCCCTCCCGCAGCAGAAGGATGGGGGTCCCTCCAGCAGCAGGGGAATGGGGGTCCCTCCTGCAGCAGGGGGATGGGGTCCCTCCAGCAGGGGGAGGGGGGTCCCTCCCACAGCAGAGGGATGGGGGTCCCTCCAGCAGGGGGATGGGGGTCCCTCCAGCAGCAGAGGGTTGGGGGTCCCTCCAGCAGAGGGGTGGGGGTCCCTCCAGCAGGGGGATGGGGGTCCCTCCAGCAGCAGAGGGATGGGGGTCCCTCCAGCAGCAGGGGGATGGGGGTCCCTCCAGCAGCAGGGGAATGGGGGTCCCTCCAGCAGCAGGGGGATGGGGGTCCCTCCAGCAGCAGGGGGATGGGGGTCCCTCCAGCAACAGGGGAATGGGGGTCCCTCCCGCAGCAGGGGGATGGGTCCTGCCCTCAGCAGCCCAGCAGGGCCTGCCTCCCACCTGTCAGCTGTCTGGCAGTCAAAGTGATGTGTGCCCACTACCCCTCACCCCCACACTGCTGCCCTTGACAGGTGGGGAAACTGAGTTTGTACGTCCCTGTGCTCAAAACCCTCCCAGGGCTCCCGACTAGCTCAGTAAAAGCCCGTTTCCTATGCGGCCCACAGGCCCTGCCTTCCCCCACCGGGTCCCATCCTCCCTCCCCCCCTTCACCTCCCTCACGGCCCTCTTGGCCCACCAGAACCCTCCAGCATGGGCCTGCCTCCTTTGCCCTCTCTCTCTGCTCTTCCCTTCCGCACTTTCTCACCCACTTAGTGTCTCCTTCCAGCCCTTCACCTGCCCCCCCCCCCGCCCTCTGCACTTCCCATCTCCCCATCTCCTTCCTGCTCTTTCGCTAGAGCACCGACTGCCTCCCACTATACCGGACAACTGGCTGACCATGCTGAACGTCGACATGCCCACCTGCACGTCAGCTCCCAAGGGTGGGACGCCCTGTGGCGTCCACAGCTGTATCCTCGGTGCCAGGGCACAGAGGAGCTGCTCAGGATATGTTTGTTGACAGAATGAATCACCATGGAGAGGTTCAGGTGCCGAACTGCTCTCCTCCCCGGCCTGCCAGTGCCCTGAACTCAACTCACAGCCATGGTCTCGATCCCTCTTACGTGCTTGGCACTGCTCTAGAAATTTGAAGCTCTCGTCTCATTTGATCACCCACGGGCCATCCAGCCCTTGCTGTTACAGATGAGGAAACTGAGGCTCAGAGAGGTAAAGCCACTCATCCCAGAGTCCCAGAGAAAGAAAGCAAAGGCGCCGGGATTTGAACGCTGCGTCTGCCTAAACTCGGAGCTGGTAACTATGAGGTTATAGGCCCAGGGGAGGGGCAGGGGGGAGGGAGGACAGGGAAGGACAGGTGGAGGGATTTGGACACCTGAAAATGGGCGGAAGTTGTTCAAGCCTGAGAGTCATAGGCGGGGGGGGATGAGTGCACGTTTCAGGATGAGAAAAGGGCCAGTGTGGAAAGTTCTGGGGGATCTTAACACTTTGCAGCCTGTGCCTTCACAACAGGTGGTCATGGAAAACTTGGAACGCTCGTGCAGTGCTGTGGAAAACAGTTTGGCAGTTCCTTAAGAAGTTAAACATAGAATGGCCATATGGCCCAGCAATCCCACTCCTAGATATATATATATCCAGTGAAACTGAAAAGGACGTTCAGACAAAAACTTCTCCATGCATATTCAAAGCAGCATGATTTACAAGAGAGCCAAAAGGTGGGAGCAGCCCAGATGCCCACTGATGGGTGAATGGAGAAACAGAACGTGGATGCCCTTACAATGGGATACTATTCCGCCTCAGAAAGGAATGGAGTTCAGGCACGGGCTGCAACGTGGATGACGCCATTTACAAAAGGTCACGAATTGGCTGATTCCATTTTTATGAGATGCTCAGAACAGCACCATACAGACACAGAGCGGGCAGGTGGTCCCAGGTGCTGGGGGGGGGGGCGGGGGAACGACCACTTCATGGGTCCAGGGTTTCTTTTTGGGGTGACGAAATCGTTCTGGAAGTAGATAGTGGGACTGGTTGTACAACACTGTGATTATACTAAATGCTACTGAATAGTATACTTTAAAAAGCTGAAGTGTATGTTATTTGTATTTCACAATAAAAAATAAATGCACGGAGCCAACATTTGCAAAGGAAAAAGAAAACAGAAACAAAAAGCAGGCGGCCATTCTAGAAGCAGGGATACAGGATGTAGGGTGCAAATGGGTGGGGGCTGTGGAGGAAGCCAGATGGTCCAGCAGCACCAGAGAGTTGGTGTTTCCACTCCTGGCTCTGCAGAGACCGTGGGCAAGGATGGCCACGTGGCCAGCCGTGCGGGCTCTCCCCCGCCTTCCTCCAGCCTCCCACAGGCATCTCATGAGGCCCGAGGAGACCTTGCACCTGTGCAAGCTTCAGTCTCCTCCCCTGTAAACTGGACGCCTGAGGAGGCAACTCATACAGCAGTTGCTGTGGGCCTGGCTCTTCTAAGCCCTTTACCTGAATTACCATTTACGTCTTATGCCAACCCTATGAAGTAGCGGTTGCTGGTGCTCCTATTTTGAAGTGCAGAGAGGTGAAGATGGGTGCCCAGGGTCACACAGCCAGCAAGTGGCAGAGCCCAGATTCAAACCCCGGCAGGCTGGCTCTGGAGTCTGCCCCTCATCAGTTCACAGTGGAATCAAGCACTTTCAATGTTTTAAGCAGTTTACAGATGTGAGGACGCTGACTCCAGAACAGGTATTATTCCCATTTTACAGATGAGGAAACTGAGGCAGAAGTAGACAGCAGTTTGCGCAAGGACTCACCAGAAGAGGTAGAGCTTATTCAAGGAGAGATAAGAAAATTTTCTTTTTTTTCTTTTATAAAACTTTTTTTTAATTATTTATTTTTTAAAAATTATATTAAAAAAATATGAGGTCCCAATCAACCCCACCGCCCCCACCCCCCACTCCCCCCACAGCAACACTCTCTCCCATCATCGTGGCACATCCATTGCACCTGGTAAGTACATCTCTGAGCATCACTGCACCCCATAGTCAATGGTCCACATCATAGCCCACACTCTCCCACGTTCCATCCAGTGGGCCCTGGGGGGATCTACAATGTCCCGTAATTGTCCGTGAAGCACCACCCAGGACAACTCCACATCCCGAAAACGCCTCCACATCTCATCTCTTCCTCCCATTCCCCAAACCCAGCATCCACCATGGCTACCCTTCCCACACCCATTCCACATTTTCTCTGTGGACATTGGGTTGGTTGTGTCCATTGCACAATGCTAAAAGCATTATGAGCATTATGGAGAAAGCTTTTTGCCTTGTTCAGCAAACAACATATAAAGAGAAACTACATTTCATGTTGAATGAGATATAGACTGTCTAAAGATTGACATTAAATAAGACTTTCATCCTACCCCATACACTCTGATCTTTTTAAAATGGATTAAAGAATTTCATTGATACATATTAATAAAGGACACAATCTATCCAAAGTGTACAATCAATGGTATTTGGTATGATCGCATAGTTGTGCATTCATCACTTCAATCGTTATCAGACTCTGCTCTCTTTCTCTCCTTTGGTAAGTGGTATGTGGCGGTTCCCCAACCTTTCCTCCAAAACCAAAGATGCTCAGCTCCCTCAGAGCTTTGCATTTCGCAAAGCATTTCTGTTAACCATCTTTTCTTTCAGCATGGCTTAGTAAATGCTTTTATGACTGTCAACGACACAACTCAGGGATGCTATTAGCCTGATGGTGTTTCATCGTCATTATATTGATTGCCAGCAGGTGGCAGTAAAGCACCTCAGAAAGGGCGTGCGCTTCTCTAAATCTGCACATTTTTCTAATCTGCGTTGGTTGCATGGGATACATATATTTCTAATTTGCCCAGTCTGCTTTACACTGCAATTTTCCCTAACCCTGAATCAAAAGTATTTGGGCCTTATGCTTTCTGATTTCCCCTCCTCTGTCAGTAAAGTAGGGGTGTTTTAGGGAGTTTTCTTGGAGCTTCTTCCCCAGAGCTTCCCAGATGACCCATTCAGGGGAGTTTCTCTCTCATTGCAGCGGAGTCTGGACCCCACACGCCCCCCTAGACCCTCCTCTGCCAGCCCTTACCTCGCCCCTTCTCTCCTGGGCTCCAGGGAGCTGGGGCAAAGCAGGATTCGCCAGACAAAGACCAGAGTTTGGTTCTCATATTTTGGGGGGAGCAGGCTCTCTGGGGGTATGAAAGAAAGCGATTTCAGATGTTTAGGATTTTCCGGAAAACCTGGAGAGTTTGACTGTGGCGCGCCTTGGGAGGCTGGCTCTGCGGTGTGCCTGGGGGTGCCGCTGCCGCGGGCCGGGTCCACTCCATCCCGCAGCGGGTCCCCGGGCCCCCGGATTGTCTCCATCTCCACCTGCAGCCTTAGCCGCGTCCGTCTCCGCGGGCGCCCGCACCCTGTCTACGCCGACAGCTCCGCCTGCACCCCCAGAGCCATCGCTGCGCTCGCGCCTGCGCTCCTCTCCTAGAGCCGCCCTGGCAGAGTGCCACCAGCTCGGCGGCTTCGAGCAGCAGGAATCGGGTCCTCTCACAGTCTGGAGGCGGGAGCCTGACCTGGGCGCCCGCGGGGCCGCGCTCCCTCCGGGGGCTCTGGGGGGCTTCCCCGCCTCTTCAGGGGGCGCCGGGCGCTCCTGGGCTGGGCGCCGCGCCACCGCCTCTCCGCCTCCGTCCTCCCGCGTGTGTCCCCGGGCCCTCTCTTTTTTTTTTTTTTTTTTTTAAGATTTATTTATTTATTTAATTAATTCCCCCCCCTCCCCTGGTTGTCTGTTCTTGGTGTCTATTTGCTGCGTCTTGTCTCTTTGTCCGCTTCTGTTGTCTTCAGCGGCACAGGAAGTGTGGGCGGCGCCATTCCTGGGCAGGCTGCTCTTTCTTTTCACGCTGGGCGGCTTTCCTCACGGGTGCACTCCTTGCGCGTGGGGCTCCCCCACGCGGGGGACACCCTTGCGTGGCACGGCACTCCTTGCGCGCATCAGCACTGCGCAGGAGGGCCCTCTCTTGTAAGGACCCCAGCTGCTGGCTCCAGGGCGCACCCAAGTCAGCCGGGATGAGCTCGTCTCCAGAGCCTTAATGAATCACCTCTGCAGAGACCCTCGGTCCAAACAACGCCAGGTGCCCAGGTCGCAGGGGTTAGGACGCGGACGGGGTTTAGCGAGTGCGTGCGTGGGGGGCAACCGCCCGCCGCAGCGTCCCTGTCTGTGAACATGTCTCTCCTCATCTACATCCAAATCCGGACGTGCATCTATAGCCAATTGTAAGTGGACGACCAAATAGTTAGAGGGGAAGCGGACTTGGCCCAGTGGTTAGGGCGTCCGTCTACCACATGGGAGGCCCCCGGTTCAAACCCCGGGCCTCCTTGACCTGTGTGGAGCTGGCCCATGCGCAGTGCTGATGTGCAAGGAGTGCCCTGCCAGGCAGGGGTGTCCCCCGCGTAGGGGAGCCCCATGCGCAAGGAGTGCGCCCCGTAAGGAGAGCCGCCCAGCGCGAAAGAAAGTGCAGCCTGCCCAGGAATGGCGCTGCGCAGGCAGAGAGCTGACACAACAAGATGATGCAACGAAAAGAAACACAGATTCACGTGCTGCTGACAACAACAGAAGCAGACAAAGAAGAACACGCAGCAAATAGACCCAGAGAACAGACCCGGGGGGGATATCATAATATAAATAAATCTTTAAAAAATAATAATAATAATAAGAGAGGCTATTTTCTTTCTGGTCAAAGAGTTCTAGTCAGTTTTCTATTTTCTCCTTCATGATTTCTATTTATCTGAATTTTCACAAAGAGCATATATTACTCTTTTTTTTTTGGCATGTCTACAGTAACTTTTTAATTTTTTTCTTATTTCTCCCCCTCCCCGCCCCCCATTGTCTGCTCTCTGTGTCCATTCGCTGTGTGTTCTTCTGTGTTTGTTGCATTCTCATTAGGCAGCTCCAGGAACCCATCCTGGGACCTTCCAGAGTGGGAGAGGCGATCATCCTCGCGCTCCACCTCAGCTCCCTAGTTCGCTGCATCTCATACTGTCTCTTTGTTGCGTCATCTTGCTGCGTCAGCTCTCCGTGTGAGAGGCACCACTCCTGGGCGGGCTGCGCTCCTGCGTGGGGACCACTCCTTGTGCGGGGGGGCGCCCCGTGCCCGGTGACACTCCTTGCACACGGCAGCACTCCACGTGGGCCGCCTCACCACACCGGCCAAGAGGCCCATGGGTGTCAAACCGTGGACCTCCTATATGGTAGGCGGGCGCTCTCTCCACTGAGCCTTATCCGCTTCCTGTATTACTTTTGTGATAAAACATCATACACCTGTTGCCATGGTGAGGAATACAGGAAATCATCACCGCGTCCTCTCCTTCCCAGCCGGCCCCTCCTCCCGGGTGCTCTCGCAGGGGCGGCCGCGGGCCCTGTCACCCAGGATGGGGCTCTGGTTTTTCCTGGGCCCTCTTCCCTTCACCCACCTCCCACACAGCCCCCTGGTCCGGTACCCTCATCTCTTCCCACAGTTAGGGCTCAGCACCCCGACATACCTGCCCCCCCAGGTTTTCCAAGATGGAGGAAAGCCCTTCTTTGTGCTAAACAATTTCAGCGCAGCAGCCTCAGGGCAAACCCCCAGCAGAGCCCACAAGAACCGGCCACGTCTGGTCTCACCTTCCCACAAACCCCTCACCTCAACTAAAGCTAGATTCAAGAATTTATGTCTTAGATCATTTATTTCTACAGATGCTTGTTTATGCCAACGTCTTCTCAAAGTTTGTTTTATTTTTTATTTTGGATTAAGATACAACTGCTCTTTTTTTTGCATTTGGTGAATACATTTTGGAGCACTGGTGCACTGCATGGATTATAGTTCACATTGTAGTTTACACTCTCCCCCAGTCCATTCAGTGTGTTATGGCAGGATATATAATGTCCTGCATCTGATCAAAGTTTGTTTTAACATGTTTCAAGTACATGCCCAGGGCAGATGTTCTGGAAAACACAGTAGAAAGAAAGATGCTGCATTGTGTTACCTCCAACGATGGCTGCCAGCAATCGCCCACCCTCCACCCCGTCAGGGCCTGTCACTCCTCCCACCAGGAGGCGAAGCCTGTTCGCCCGCCTCTTGCCTCTGGGCAAGACTTGTGACTTTTTTTGTGTCCAACAGAATGCAGCGGCAGTGGTGCTGTGCGTTCAGAGGCCTGCTGCCTCCCTCTCTGTTCAGCTGCCATGCTACAAGGAAGCTCGAGCTGGACCACCAGGAGGCTGAGGGAAGAGGAGAATCAACCAAGGAGCTCTGGCCACCAGCTGACTGCAGCCCCACAAGTGGCCCAGGGGAGGCCCACAGAAGAGCCAGTCTACCCACTGAGTTGGAAGAGATCATTGTTTGAAGCCATGAGCTCTGGCTGGTCATTATGGAGAAATCCGCTAGAAGCCCCCTGCCCAAGGAGGACCCCCACTAGCATTTTGGTGTAGGTCCCTCCAGATTTCTTCATCCTGAGCCCACATCTATAATAAAAAAGAATAATAGCAGGAATACATGGAATTCACAAAATAAGCATCTTGCTGTTATTTTTAAGTTTCCAGACAACTGCCTCAAATCATTTTATTAATAGTTCAGCTGCAGCAGGAAGAGGAACTAGTGACAAAGGCCATCTCCTAACCACTGCTAGTTGTGCTGAGCTTTTCACAGCTGTGAAAATCAAATACCCCACCTCACAAACTCAGCACACTCTCGCTGAGTAAATTTACTGCTTTGTCGATAAGGCCCAGTGGGTAGCAGCAGTCATTCCTTAAGCACCCTCCACAAACGGCCAGAACTGGGGTGGGAGAGGTGGGGAGTGGTTGCAAAATATGGAAAGAATCCAGTAAAATCAAAGTTAGTTGAGGCTTATACAGAAAGTAACAGAAGTTGAGTAATTGTTCAATATTCCTACCCCATTGTTTCCCTTGAAAACAATTTGCAGGACAGCTTTGACTTTTGGGCTTTTTTTAAAGATTTATTTTATTCATTCATTTCTCCCCACCCCCTCATTATTTGCATTTGCTGTATCTGTTTGTTGTGTGCTGGTCTTTTTTTAAAAGGCATCAGGAACTGAACCTGGGACCTCGCACGTGGGAGGGAGGCACCGAATCTCTTGAGCCACCTCCGCTCCCTGCTTTGTTGTGTCTCTCATTATGTTTTTCTTCCGTATGCCTCTTGTTGTGTCAGCTCGTCGCACCAGCCCATCATGTCAGGTTGCTGTCTTGCTCATCTTCTTTAGGAGGCACTGGGAACTGAACCCAGACCTTCCTTATGGTAGGTGGGAGCTCAATCACTTGAGCCACATCCACTTCCCTTGCTTTGTCTTGATTTGTAAGAATTCTTCAGTAGAGAGGAGGGCAGGGAAAACACAGCTCATCTTGAAAAGTTACCTGTGGCTGCAGCTGCTTTGGAAAACAGTCTGGCAGGCCATCAAAATATTCAAGGTAGAGTTGTCATCTGCCCCAGCAATCCCACTCCTAAATATATAGCCGAGAGAGACAGAAAACCAGCCCATTTGTAGCAGTTTGATATAATTGATGAATTCCAAAAGAAATTTTGAATTATGCTTGCAATCTGACCTGTGCCTGGGCATGGTTGAGTTATGATTAGGGCGTTGAGTCCCCACTCAAACCCCACCCCTTGGTGGGTGGGGACTCACAGATAAAAGGCAAGGCAAAGGACAGAGTTGAGGGTTTCTGATGTTGAAGTTTTGATGTTGGAGTTTGATGCTGAAGAATTAAGCTGGAGCTCCAGGAAGTAAACTCACAGAGGAAAGAGAAGCCAGCCCCATGAAGGAAAGAACCTTGAACCCAGAGAAAAGCAAGCCCCAGGAAAGTAGGAGCCCAGGAAGCCTGAACCCTTGCAAGATGATGGCAGCCATCTTGCTCCACGTAGACTTTGGTGAGGGAAGTAACTTATGCTTTATGGCCTGGCATCTGTAAGCTCCTACCCCAAATAAATGCCCTTTATAAAAACCAACCCATTTCTAGTATTTTGCATCAGCACCCCTTTGGCTGACTAGTACACCACCCAAAAACTTCTACATAAATGTTCACAGCGGCATTATTCAAAATAACTGAAAAGGGCAAACAACCCAAGTTGTCCACCAAATGATGAATGGATAAGCAAAATGTGGTCGATCCATGCGATGGGATATTATTCAGCCATAAAAAGCAGTGAAGCTCAGATCCATGTGTGGGAAACAAAGGCATCTTGTTTCCAGATAAGTAAAGGCACTTCCTGGACTGACCAGCCAGGCTGTCCCCTATAGTTATCGGCGCAGATGGCTGGGAAAAGTACACCTACAGGTGGAACAAGAACATTTAGGACAGAACGACCTGAGTAACAGGATTTATGAGTATATTTCCTGATTTTGAAAATAACAGTTCCAGTAAAGTTTGTTGGTGTTCATTAATCACTAGTTAATAGAGAATGAGGTAAGGGTAATAGGTAACTTGACTTACTGATGAATGTCACGCGTGGTAGGGGTATATATACTAGCCCCTCGGCTCAATAACGTCGTCTGATGGGCTTGAGAACTCAATGCTCTCAGATCCCCTGAACCCAATCTTTCTTTGTCTTTCATTCCCGATACCCTCGGGTCAACTCTGACAAGTGGTGCCCAACGTGGGGCCCGAGGCAGTAACTTCGGCAGAGATTCTTCCACAACAGTATCGGGAACGCGGAAACAGAAAAGCCTTCTTTAAGGTAAGAGCGACAATCAGCAGTAACCCGGGTTCAGCATTGCCATGTGTAAATATATTTTGATATTGTTTCCACTAGCATCAGGGTATGGGTAATCAACCAGGATGCTTGGAAGAATATTCACAAGTTTTAAAAACGCTTTTACATACGGTTAGCGTCACAGTAAAAACAGGAGATTTACTTGAGCTTTTTGCATTAGTTCAGAAACATTGTTACTGGTTTCAGCCACAAGGGAGAAATCTCTTGAATTTGAAGCAATGGAGACAGGTTATGAAAGCTTTACACAGAGCATATCAGAAAGGTGAGAACATACCTCTTTCAGTGTGGTCTTTAGGACAACAGATTGCAGCTGCATTAGATCCATTACATTCTGAGGCAGATGAGGAAGAAGTTAATGTGTGTTCTCCAGAAACTCATGATGCTGGTCATCAGAGTGATGAACAAGAAGACATGCAGGAGATAAAGGCTGATGAGCCTCAATCTGAGGTAGGAACGAACCCATTTCTAACTAAGCAAATGTCAAAATTAAATATATCAAAAGCCAATATCTATCCTAATTTGTGTAACCCTGTCCCCTTAGCACCTCTGGAGCCTCAGGTTCTTACTCCTGGAATCTTTCCAGAAATATCAAATGAAGAACATTATATTAAAGGTGTTTTTGTTCCTAATCCGGTTCCTGTAACTCCGTTAATGAGATGCTTATTACAAGGATCGCGTCAAGGTGATCCTGATGCTATGCAAATGTTACCAGCCTTTCTAGTTATAATTCAGCAAATTCCTCCAGATGCTAATAATCCTCAAGGAGGAGCATATTTTCATCACGAACCCCTTCCATTTAAAGTTTTGAAAGAAATTAAACAGGCTTGTACTCAGTATGGAACTCATAGTCACTATACTGTAGGATTGGTGGAAGGCCTGTCTCGAGCTGATCGTCTGATTCCCTGGGATTGGGAAATGTTGGGGAGAACTGTGTTCGGCTCTGCTGAATTTTTACAATTTAAAACTTGGTGGACCGATGAAGCAACAATGATTGCGCATAGAAACGCCGCTCACAACCCACCAATACTTATTACCGCAGAACAATTATTAGGTGTGGGAGAATGGTCAGGAGTCCAAAGGCAGCTTCAGTATGACGATCAGCTATAACTCAGGTACGTAATTCGTGCCTGGGAGACTGGAGGCGCATTAGTGCACCTGGCAAGCCAACGCAATCATTTTCAAAAATAATTCAAGGGGTAAATGAGCCTTACGTGGAATCTGTGGCTCGTCTGACCGATATCTTAATAAAAACCATTGAGATACCTGAAGCAAGGGATTTAGTCTTGTTAACACTTGCTTTTGATCAAGCTAATAATGAATGTAAAAAAGCCATTCGACCATTGAAGCCTGCTGGGGGGTCTATTCAAGATTACGTATGAGCTTGTCAAGATATTGGTGCAACCACCCACCAGATGGCAATCTTAGCTACTGCCATGAAAGGAAGTAATAACCTAAAGAAAAAAGGGAATTGTTTTAAGTGTGGAAAGTTTGGGCATTTTCAAAAGTATTTTAGATCTTATGTAAGTCAATCAGGAAAGGGATCCTGGACTCCATCAGAAGTCTGTCCGGTATGTCGAAAAGGTTATCATTGGGCCAATGAATGTCGATCTAGAACTAATCAGAACGGGGCTCCCATTAAGTCGGGAAACCACTTTGCGGGCCTAGCTCAGGGCCCTCAGACAAAAAACATGAGCCTGGCCGACCGATTTCCTGTCAGCAGCGGTCAGCATCATTTATCCCAGTCTCTGAATTAAGAGCGGCTACTCAAGGCAGTGCTGCAGTAGATCTTCCTTCTACTGAGACTAAATGTATAACACCAGGAGATGGCATTCAAACCATCTCCACGGGAATAAAAGGGCCCCTACCTAAAGATACAGTGGGTATTATAGTTGGAAGAAGTAGTTTAACTATGAAGGGATTGTTGGTGCAAGTAGGAATTATAGATAGTAATTTTACAGAGGAAATAAAAATAATGGTTCAAACTGTTCTATTCAAATACAAAAAAAACAATGAATTGCTCAATTATTATTGCTTCCTTATCATAAGCCTGCCGCTCTTCCTTTTAAAAGGAAAGGAGGGTTTGGATCTACAGGAAAATATATGTATTGGCAAATTTTTGTAAGTGATGATAGACCTGAAACTACAATTACAATTAATAGAAAAGTGTTTTTTGGCTTAATAGATAACTGGAGCAGACGTGTCTATTATAGCTAAATGGTATTGGCCACAATCTTGGACTCTGCAGAAAGTACCTACTGTTTTTACTGGAGTTGGTACAATGACTGATGTATATCAGAGTACTAATATTGTTGATGTCTTAGGCCCCGATGAACAGAAATCTACTATACAACCTTATGTGGCTGATGTGGGAATTAATTTATGGGGCCGTGATTTGTTAAGTCAGTGGGGTGCTTTCATTCATTTTCCTACCTTATCGGAGCAGGCTAAAACATGGATATGCAATATAATACTAGAAGTAAAAGGAGATAGAAGGGGAACTGGATTTCCTTTAAGCTCAGCTGGTCCAGAATGGGCAAATTTATCTTAGGGGCCATTGAAAGAAAGGGCAGTCCCATACCAATTACTTGGCTAACTAAAACACCAGTATGGGTCGATCAATGGCCCCTAACAGTAGAAAAATTAAATGCCCTACATAGTTTAGTTAAAGAACAGTTGGAGCAAAAACATACAGAGCCTTCCAATAGTCCGTGGAACTCCCCAGTATTTGTAATAAAAAAGGAATCGGGAAAATGGAGGCTGTTAACTGATTTAAGGGCTATAAATAAAGCCATGAGCCCTACGGGGGCATTGCCACCTGGGGTTCCGCAGCCATCTATGATTCCGAGAGATTGGTCTCTCATTATAATAGATTTGAAAGATTGTTTTTTTACTAATTCCTTTACATCATGACGATAAAGAAAAATTTGCTTTCTCTGTGCCTTCAATCAATAATCAGGCACCTATGCAGAGATATCATTGGTGTGTTTTGCCTCAAGGTATGATGAATAGTCCAACCATGTGTCAATTATTGGTGCATCAACCTCTTGAGCGGTTGCGTGAACAATTTCCCGAGGCTATGATTATCCATTACATGGATGATATATTGTTTGCTCATGCTTCTAAAAATATATTACAATAGTTACTTCAAGCTGCAGAAATTATTCTCCCAGAATATGGTTTACAAATAGCAAAAAAAAAAAAAAAAAAATTCAAAGAGAAACTCCTTTTTGTTATTTAAAAATAAAATTAGCTAATACTCATATTATGCCTGAAAAAATGCGAATCCGTAAAGATAAACTGAACACTCTTAATGATTTTCAAAGACTTTTAAGAAACATTAAATGGATTTGGCCTATGTTGAAAATTCCTAACTACATGTAACTCATTTATTCCAAACTCTGCAAGAAGATTCAAACCTTACTAGTGCACATTCTTTATCTGCAGAAGCAGAACAAAAATTAAATTTAATGAAGAAAAAAATTTCACAAAGACAGCTAACACAAATTGATCCTAAAAAAAAACGTTGATTTAGTTATATTTTCCACTATGCAATCTCCTACGGCTTTACTGTGGCAGGAGGGAGTTTTGGAGTGGATTTTCCTACCTAATAATAGACAAAAACAACTACAAAGTTATCTACAGAAAATTATTAATATATTGGCAAAAAGACGTGTGTGTTTAATGCAACTTAAAAAGTCTGATCCTGATCGTATTATTTGTGAGTTATCACAGGAGGAAATTCATCATTTATATGTAACAAACCCTCAATGGCAGATTGCTATTAGTGACTTTCAAGGTGTTATTGATAATCATTTTCCTACTTCAAAATTACTTACTTTCTTACGAAAAACTACTTGGATATTACCTAAGATTATAAAATCTCTACCTTTAAAAAATGCATGTACTGTGTTTACTGATAAAAATAGTAATGAGAAAGCAGCATTCGTTACCACAGGAAAAAAACAAGCTTGGCAGACTCCATTCACATCTGCTCAATGTACCAAACTTGCTGCCATTATTAAAGTGTTAAAAATCTTCCAAAAACCATTAAATATTGTCTCTGACTCTAAATATATATGCCTTACTGTCAAGAATATTAAAACAGCTCATATCTTTACTACAGATGAATTATCTCAACTTTTTGCTAATTTGCAACATCGCATTAGACTAAAACAGCATCCGATTTACATTACTCACATACGTTCTCATACCTCTTTGCCTAGTCCTATGACAGCAAATAATGCTCGAACTAACTTACTAGTAAAGTTTTTACAAAATGCTCGTGATTATCATACTTTAACTCACATTAATGCTAAAGGCCTGCGGAATAAATATCCAAAGTTAACAAAACTACAGGCACAGGAGGTTATTCGCAATTGTCCTACTTGTGGGCCACTATCAGCGCGCCCTTTTCAAGCTGGAACTAATCCCGGAGGCTTGACTCCTAATCAGTTATGGCAGATGGATGTTACTCACATACCATCATTTGGTAAACTACAATATGTTCATGTTGTATTGACACTTATTCTCATTTCATGTGGGCTACTGCTCAAACTGGTGAACGGTTTCATCATGTTCGCTCACATCTCTGCTCTGCTTTTGCTGTAATGGGATGCCCTCTGAAAATTAAAACTGATAATGGACCTTCTTACATTTGTAAATCCTTTGCTTCCTTTTGTACGAAATATGCTATTGAACATGTTACCGGCATTCCCCATAATCCTACGGTCAAGCTATTGTTGAAAGATGCCATCATACTCTCAAGACTATGCTTTTAAAACAAAAAGGGGGAGATGATGGTATGATATCACCTAAAGGTCAATTGGCTAAAGTTTTATTTACCTTAAATTTTATTAACATTTATGATTCTATGACACTGGCAGAATGTCATTTTGGTCATTATCGGACATCCACAGGAGTTGCAGAATCTGAGAATCAACCAGTATTTTGGAAATATGTTTACAGTAATGAATGGAAAAAAGGCAAGGTTAAAGTATGGGGGCGAGGTTATGCTCTTGTCATTTCAGAAAATGGAGAAGAAATCTGGCTTCCAGCAAAAAGGATTAAACCTAGGACGGAAGAAGTGGAGTCGTCTACACATATGGATTCTAATGATAGTGAGTGAAACCGGCAATGGTAATTACACATATTGGGCTTATATACCTAATCCCCCATTACTCTGAGTGCTGACTTGGAAAGATCCTTCTTTTCCTATTTATTCGAATAAAACTCATAAATTTCCTGGGCCCGTGGATGATAGGTTACCACGTAAACCACAAGAAGAAGGACAAAGGATTTATAATCTTCTTCTTCCATTTGATTATTGACCTCTTTGCATTGGTAACCACCTATTATGTATGACTGTGAAAAATAGAACTATGATTACTTTTAATAATAATAATATGAAATCGTTTGTAACCTTATTCCCTTCTTATCAATATCAAGAATATAAGAATTCAAGCTATAATTGTCCCAAAAGGAATGCTGGAGCTATACAGAGATGGTATGAATGCCATAAGGGAAGAGGATCTGTCGTTTTTAATGATTCCTATGGAATAGTGTGGGAGAGTGCCCCTATGGGAAATCCCAACAAGTATAATGGTAGATTTATTTGGTATGGTCTATAATAGTAAAGGACAGCAAATTAGTAATATGCAATATCCCTTTCATGAATCCCTTGATTTGGATGAGGAAATAATTTTTACTAAGAATAATAATGCTTGAAAAATTATAAGGAAATGGATTCCTTTTCCATGGTGCAATAGCACTGGCATCCATGATCAAAAAGAAATATGGAGGGAAACGGACTTGGTCCAGTGGTTAGGGCGTCCGTCTACCACATGGGAGGTCCGCGGTTCAAACCCCGGGCCTCCTTGACCCCTGTGGAGCTGGCCCATGCGCAGTGCTGATGCGCGCAAGGAGTGCCGTGCCATGCAGGGGTGTCCCCCGCGTAGGGGAGCCCCATGCACAAGGAGTGCACCCCGTAAGGAGAGCCACCCAGTGCGAAAGAAAGTGCAGCCTGCCCAGGAATGGCGCCACACACACTTCCCGTGCCGCTGACAACAACAGAAGCGGACAAAGAAACAAGACGCAGCAAATAGACACAGAGAACAGACAACCGGGGGGGAGGGGAATAAAATAAATAAATAAATCTTAAAAAAAAAAAAGAAATATGGAAAGTCTTCTTAGGAGTGGCATCTACTTCTGAATGGAATGGTAATAAGAGTAGGAATGGTCAATATTTACATTTAGCTCAAATTCATCATTTTCAATCATGTGTCAGAGATCCATACGTGTTTGTGGTAGGGAAGGCTACCATTACTGAAAATGCTTTATTCTATAAGGATGGCACTTTGTATACTTGCTTGCCTGAGAATATTTTACAGAATGGAGATGTTATCACAATGGCTCACCAAAGACAAGGAGTGTGGATCCCGGTGCACTGAATCGGATTTAGCAGTCATCTCCGGAGAGTCATCTTCTTTTCCATTTGGCTCAAGGACTGTTGAAATGTTCTAAGAGATTTTTGGGACTTTTAATAGCTGGCATCCTGGGACTCATTGGTGTCATCACTGCTGCTGCCTCTGCTGCTGTTGCGTTGCATGAAATGATGCAAACACAGCAATACGTGCATGATTGGCACAAGAATGCAAGTGACTTATGGCATAGTCAAGAACACATTGATGAAGAATTGAATAGTAGAGTTAGTGACTTAGAATCTACTGTCTTACATTTAGGAGATCAAGTTTATAATTTAAATTTGTTAAGAAGATTGAAATGTGATTGGAATGAAAGTAATTTTTCTATTACTCCTTTGGATGATAACATGTCAATATTTCAGTGGGATAAAATCAAGAATCATTTACTAGGACACAAAGGAAATATGTCATTACAAATTAAAGAATTGCAGAAAAAGATTCTAAAAATGTCTCATAATCAAATATACATAGATAATGATAAGGATATCTTTAATGATTTAATTTCACATTTAAATAAGTTTAATCCTGTAAACTGGTGGAAGTCACAGCATTTTCTATCAGCTTTAGACATAGGGCTGTGTGTGTTGATCCTGTCACTCCTTGTTGTTACCTGCTTGGGAAAAGGTGTTTGCCAGAGATTGCGCCAGGTGGATTCCATGGGACAGGCCAATAATTTGGTCCTGGCAAAAACATTGCAATAAGTTCCCCTAGGTCAGTGTGCTTGGCTGGTAGTCAATGACGGGTAAGACTCTCAGAGAAGGGCAACCTAAGACAAACACAGTCACCCTGACTAAAACAAAAAGGGGGAAATGTGGGAAACAAAGGCATCTTGTTTCCAGATAAGTAAAGGCACTTCCTGGACTGACCAGTCAGGCTGTCCCCTATAATTATCAGCGCAGATGGCTGGGAAAAGTACACCTACAGGCAGAACAAGAACATTTAGGATGGAACAACCTGAGTAACAGGATTTATGAGTATATTTACTGATTTTGATAATAACAGTTGCAGTAAAGTTTGTTGGTGTTCATTAATCACTAGTTAATAGAGAATGAGGTAAGGGTAATAGGTAACTTGATTTATTGATGAATGTCACTCATGGTAGGGGTATATACACTAGCCCCTCGGCTCAATAAAGTCGTCTGATGGGCTTGAGAAATCAATGCTCTCAGATCGCCTGAACCCAATCTTTCTTTGTCTTTCATTCCCGATACCCTCGGGTCATCAACTCCGACATCCATGCTACAACGTGGATGACCTTGAAAACATGATGCTGAAGGAAAGAAGCCAAACACAAAAGGCCACATGGTATAGGTTTCCATTTGTGTGGCATATGCAGAATCGGCAAATCCACAGAGGGAAAGCACATCAGTGATTGCCAGGGATGGGGGTGCAGAGGAAAGAAATGGGGAGGGTGGCAGCTAGGGAGCATGAGCTTTCTTTTTGGAGGAATGAAAATGTCCCCAGTGGTTGCACAACTCCATGAATATACTAAAAGTCATTGATTCGTATGCTATAAATGGACGAATTGTGTGTCATATGAATTATAACTCAAAAAACTGTTACCCCCACCCCAAAAGTTACCTGTAGCCAAGACACATCTCTAAACCTGCTAAGAAACTAACTCCAAGACACACTGCTAAGGGGAAAATACAGGGAACAAAGGGAAGTGTATACTAGGATGCCATTTGTGTGGAACAAAGAATATATCTCATTGCACACGTGTGTGTACACCCTGGAGGGGCACACAAGGGATGGCTGGGGAGGTGGGGGTGGCAATCTCCTAATCCCCTGCTCAGAAGGTCAAGCCTGCCCCCTGCCATCCCCACCTCTCTGCCTGGTCCATCTGAGATTTCTTTTCTTTCCAGAACTGTGTTCTGTGCTCCTGCCCCTTTATTTTATTTATTTATCCCCCCCACCCCCTCCCCCATTGTCTGCGCTCGCTGTCTGCTCTCTGTGTCCATTTGCTGTGTGCTCTCTGTGTCTGCTTGTCTTCTCTTTAGGAGGCACCAGGAACTGAACCCAGGACCTCTCTTGTGGAAGAGAGGCACTCAATCACCTGAGCCACCTCAGCTTCCTGGTTTGCCGTATCTCTCATTGTCTTTCCTCCTTGCACCTCTTTTGTTGCATCATCTCGTTGCATCAGCTTGCCACATCCACCCGCTGCACCAGCTCGCCTTCTCCAGGAGGCACTGGGAACCAAATCCAGGACCTCCCATGTGGTAGGCGGAAGCCCACTCTCTTGAGCCTCATCCGCTTCCCCTGCCCCACTTTAAATTAAGGAAGAACAGCTACAGAAAATGCAAGTCCCTGGGTATGGTGGACTTTGATGTTTGTTTTGCTTTCATGCCCCCAAAAGTGGCTTTGCCAAAACGAACTCGCTCCCTATATCCAAACATTTTCATCGCATTTGTCGGCAAAAGTTTACGTAGGAGGAAGAAAACATAGATAGCACTTCCTGAGACAGCTCGACGCCAGGTGATTGATAGAAATGGTTGTGTTAGACCCACTATCCTGGAACTTGTTTTCTCCCTCCTCAGCAATAGAATGTGGCCATTTGCCAGGTCAGTGCTTTGGAACGCAGTGCGTGCTTTTTAATAGTCACACTGCAGTCCACTGAGTTGACAGGTAGGAAACTGCTGTTACATTAAACAGCTGCTTGTGCAGTGAACATTGGTCTCCTGAAATGTCAGCTGGAACCAGGTCTAACTTCATCACAACTGCTCAGCCACGGGTGTGAGGTTTGCTGGATGGGCAGATGGATGGATGGATGGATGGATGGATGGACGCTTCTGTTGTAGTGAGTGGCACAGGAATCTGTATCTCTTTTTGTTGCGTCATCTTGTGTCAGCTCTCCATGTGTGCAGTGCCATTCCTGGGCAGGCTGCACTTTCTTTCTCACTGGGCGGCTCTCCCTACGGGGCGCACTCCTTGCATGTGGGGCTCCCCTACGCGGGGGACACCCCTGCGTGGCAGGGCACTCCTTGCGTGCATCAGCACTGTGCATGGGCCAGCTCCACACGGGTCAAGGAGGCCGAGGGTTTGAACCGCGGACCTCCCATGTGGCAGGCAGACACTCTAACCACTGGGCCAAGTCCGCCGCCCATTCATTCTTTCTTTCAACGCACATTCCCAAGTCCCTTCCCTGCCCCCGAGCCCTGCTGATGGTTCCAGAGGTCCAGTGGAGACTATGACAGTCCAGTGAGAGGGACAGACTCGTCCCCAGACAATGATGACCCAGAGTGGACAGGACTGGGACAGAGGGTCCCAGGGGACTGGGGGCAGCCTAGAGGGGGCATCTGACCCAATCTGGCGCCTTAGACTGGAACGAGGGACTTCCTGGGTCACATGCCCAGAGCACTGGGGAGCCACGGTAGGTTCTGCGCAGGGGAGGGAGAGGGTTTTGCTGTGGGAGGGGGTGAGATTGGGGCAGGCGTAAGGAGTAAGGAGGCACGGAGGGAGGGGGGCCGTGAGCAGGGGAGGAGTCAGGGTGAGGCCCTGCGAGAGAAGACCCTCCGCCTGTCTTGGGTGGGGTGCTCTCCAGTCTGAAGGGGGTCCTCCCTCCCGTATCCCCCCCTGCCCTCCACACACTGGGACTGACTCCGGCCTCCAGCCACGTGTCCCCTCCCGGCCTTCCCACGCACACAAGGGGTCCAGGCTCCCCAAGGCCCCAGCAGGACCTGGGTGGGCCAAGGTGGGGCGGAAAAGACCATTTGGGACCAGACTGGGGTGGGTGGGTCTGCGTGTGCAAGCGCCCGAGAGTCCGAGGGGCTGCAGACCTGCACTGCGTGGGGGGGGGGGGGTCCCTGCGCGTGCGGGTCTGGATTTGTGCGTGCGCGATGGTGACCGCCTGACGTGGGCGTCTGTGTGTGTGCAGCAGAGTGCCTCTCAGTTTACCTGTGAGTCCTCGTCAGGATCCGTGTGTGATGGGGTGTGTGTGTGTGCTGGTGTGTCTGGACGTGCGTGCTGGAACGTGCGGTGGTGGGTTGTGGGAGCTCGTGGGAGTGTGGTGTGCGTGTCTTGGTGTCCGTGTGCATCTGTGTGTGCTGGTGTGGTTGTGACAGGCTGGCAGGCGCCTGCTCCACGCCTCCAAGTGCGCGTCCTGAGCAGGGTCCTGAACTTTGCATGTCCCTCTTAATATAACCCTCCCACATCGGGGACCCCCAAACACAGGGTCACCAACTTTTTACGTGACCGAAAACAATTACAAAAGAAATCAAAACAAGCATAAAAATAAAAGCGATATGAAGAAAAGAAACCACAGGCCAAAGGGGAGGTGGGACACTCTCAAATGAAGACGTCCTGAAAATGGGACTCCTTTAGGTCTCCCTAAACCCTGCCTCCTCTCAGCCCGCCCACCCACCGTTTTAGGGAACAGGATGAGGCAAGTTTTCACTTCATTTCCCAGACAAGGAAATTGAGGCTCACAGACGCTGGGAAGGGAGCTGGAACCCAGGGCTGTTGGCTCCAGGGTCCCCCATCGGATCCCAGGGCGAGAGAGACCCCCCCCTCCCGGAGCCTGAGGCTGTGACCCTGCCCCGAGCTCTCCCCCTGACCCACCCCCTACCTCCCTACCCCAGGTCCCTCACTTTGAGGTTCAACCGAGGCGGCCCCTCAACACGCTCAGTCAGAGAAAAAGATATCCCGAGAGTCCCGGAAGAGTGACCTTAGAACAGCCCGAAGGGAAGAATGGGGGCTCCGGTCTCAGGAGACCCTCCCACCCGCCACTCCCCACGACCGGAGACTCGCCAAGCCAGGCCCGGTACCAGCCGCCTCCGCCTCGCTTCGCCTGGGGACTTGCTAGGTTCTTCTTTTTTTTTAGGAGGTACCGGAAATTGCACCTGGACCTAGTGTATGGGAAGCAGGCGCTCAACCACCCAGTTACACTCACTCCCCGGAACTTGCTAGAAATGCGTATTCTCAAGGCCCACCCCATGCCTACTGAGTCGGACACTCTGGGAGTGAGGCCTGGCTGTTCAAAACCCTTCCCTCTTGGGAAGCGGATTTGGCTCAACGGATAGAGCATCCATCTACCACATGGGAGGTCCAGGGTTCAAACCCCGGGCCTCCTGATGCATGTGGAGCTGGCCCACGTGGAGTGCTGATGTGTGCAAGGAGTGCCCTGCCACGCAGGGGTATCCCCCACATAGGGGAGCCCCCCCGCGCAAGGAGTGCGCCCCGTAAGGAGAGCCACCCCGCGCGATAAAAGTGCAGCCTGCCCAGGAATGGTGCCGCACACACGGAGAGCTGACGCAGCAAGATGACGCAACAAAGAGAGACACAGATTCCGGGTGCCACTGACAAGAGTACAAGCGGACACAGATGAACAGACAGTGAATGGACACAGAGAGCAGACAATTGAAGGGGGGAAGGGGAGAGAATTAGAAACAAAAACAAAAAAAACCTCTTCCCTCTCCTGCAGGTGACTCTGATGCAGGCTGAAGTCTGAGAACTCCTAGTGTAGGGTCTAATTCCCCCAGTGCACTTTGGAATTCCCTGGGAAGCTTTAAGAACTAAGGATGCCCAAGCCGTACCTTGTGCCAATTACATCAGCATCTCCCAGAGTCAGGCCCTGGTGGGGTGTGGGGTGTGGGGTGTGGGGGATGAGGTGGGGTGCAGGTGGGGGAGGGAGTGAAAGCCCCCAGGTCCTTCGACAGCCAGCCCCGGGCAAGCTGGGCTGCCCTAGGGCATCCCAGTCAGGACTGTGATGCCTCGTAAAGAATTGATCACCACTGAGATGTAACAAGAATAAGAGGAAAATAAATAAATAAAAATAAATAAATGAAAATTAAAAAAGAATAAGAGGAGACCAGGTCTGTTTGGGGCTGACTCACTATCACATGACCCCTTCTTCAATCTTCCCGGTAATCCTGGGAGGAAAGTTCTATTATGATCCACCTTTTCAGACGAGTCAACAGAGGCACCGAGAGGTTAGGTGACCTGTCCAAGGTCACACAGCTTGTTAGAGGCAGTGCTGGGGCAAGCCAGGCAGCCTCAGTCTGAGCCCCCTCCTCACCCCCCTCCCCCAACCATTTCATCTCCTGTCACAGCACCCTGGGGCCAGGGATGGGAACCAGGAAGTCTCCACCTGCCATGGGGCAGCATCTCCACTGCTGCTTTTGGCCCTTTGCTTCAGTGACAGTGAGGGCCAGTCCAAAGAAAAGCTGATCTGGAGTCAAAACCCCTGTTTTTTGGGGGTGACTGCCTTAAAACCGCTGGTGAAACCCTGGTGAGTTTGAAACCATAACCCCAAAGGTAGGCACCTCTCAAACCCCCCTTGGATTAAAAACACTGAACCAGGGAGTGGGTGTAGCTCGGTGTTGAGCACCTGCCTCACATGTATGAGGTCCCAGGTTCAATCCCCAGTACCCCTCCCCCCCAAAAAAAGGGTTGTACCCATTGGAAAAGGGACAGAATCACTTAGGAAAGATTTGCTCAAAGTCTCAGGGCTACTCAGGAGTGGGAAAATGAGACCCAAGGAGAGAATTTGGAAAAGCATATCTGCAAGTGCTTGGGTGATGACACAGGGCGTGCACGTGTGGTCATGTGTGTCTAAGTGTGTGACAGCATCCAGCAATGTGTGCGGGCCCCACGTTGAAATCTGTAAGGATGGGGGGGTGCACTAGTCAGGGTTTCTAGGGAAACGGAATCAACAAGAGATATCCGTCGATAGTAAGAGATTTATCAGAGTCTCTCACGCAGCCGTGGGGATGCATAAGTCCAGGTTCCGCAGGCAGGCTGCAGCCAGGAGCTCTGATGAAAGTCCAAACGGAGGTTCTTGACGAGTTCTGGCAGATGTCGGCTGTCCAAAGATGAGCTGGGAAATTCTCACTCAATGCTGGAATCACTTCCGCTTTTAAGGGCTTCAACTGATTGGGTTAAGCACCACTCATTGCTGATGGCAATCTCCCTGACTGATGTAATTATAACCAGCTAGCTATGAATTACCACTGCAATAAAGTCAATGGTGACCAAGGTCCATAAATGCCCTTGTGTTACAGTTAGCCCAGTGCTTGCTTGGCCAAACAACTGGGCACGATTACCTGGCCAAGGTGACACAATAGCCTGCCCATCACAGGGAGTGTCAGAGTGTCTGCAGGGGTTTCCCCTGTGTGTGTAGGAGTGTGAATACATAAGCCTCTGCGAGTGTGCGTGTGAGCTTACGCGCGTGTGTCCATGCTGTATACAGGTGTGTGGGGCCCGCCAGTGTGTGCCACGTTTGGAGCATGCCTGTGTGAGTGCGAGTGTGTGTGCATGTGTGAGGCTTGTGGGAGTGTGGCAGTGAAGGGGCGACGGGAAACCCACGCAGTCCGGGTTAAATCCCCTCCTCGGTCCCAGGCTCCTCTCCTCCCAAGGAGCCCCCCGTCCCCCAAGGCCCTCGTTAGAAAGGAAGCGCGGGGACGCGCCGGCTGGCCTCAGGCGGGTGTACTGGGTAAAGGCCACCACGCCGGCCGCGCGCACCTCTCCCGGCGTCTCCGGGCCGCTCGGCCGCTCTGCCTTCACCCTCCAGCTCCCAAACGCACCGGGAGGCTGTTGTTCTCAGCGGCGGCGGCAGCGGAGGGCCGCACTCGCCCCTCGCCGCCAGCCTGGCGCCCGGAGCGCCCTCCCCGGGGGGGGGGGGGGAGGGGGCTCTGACGCCCCCTCCTGGCCCGGCCCCGGCCCCTCCGCGCCCTGCCCCCCGCGCGCCGTCCCGGCCCCACGTGGGGTCCCCGCCCCAGGCCTTTTCCAAAGCCCACCGGGGCGCCCTCTCTCCTGGCTGCGAGGGGCGGCCTCAACAGCCCGGTCCCAGCGCCGAGCACCTCCAGCAAAGCAGCACGGGGTCACTGCTCCCCTCTAGAAAGACAGAGGGGGGCGGGGGGCAGAAGTCTTGAGGTTCCAAGGCAGAGAAATTCAGGCGAGGCCTCTGCTTCCCAGCCCCCACCCACACTCCCCCTGATTATCAGCACCCCTGAGGCCCTCCCCCCCCACTACACCCCAACCCCAGTTTGGGGCTTGCTCCTACTGCAGTGACTTTTCCTCGTGCCCAGGCGCCAGCACGCTGCCCTAGGGGAAGTCTGCCGGGCGGGAGCGAAAGAGATTCCTGCGCCGCGCAGGCAGGGCTAGCAAATCCCACCTCTGGGATGAGGGGCCCCAGCATCTGCCTTTTGAACGCGTTCCTCGGGTGGTCTTTAGGCCCGCTGGTGTCCCACAGCCCCTTAGCCACGGCTGGGATTGAAGCACACCCACCCTGCGCCCCAGCCCTCCACCCCGGCGGGAGCCAGCAGGCGGGGATGGGGAGCCAAGGGGCCGTGGCCAAGGAGGGCGCCGCTCCAGCTGGCGAGCCCAGGCCAGACAGTAAGTTTGAAAACGTTCCCAGCTGCAGCCCTCTTTCTAAGGCCAAGAAGGCAGCGAGTGCGTCAGGTGGGGACAGAAGGCAGGGGAAGGGCGCGGGCTTCTCCCGCCGCCTCTGCCTTTACAAAGCTGAGCGCCCAGAGCTGCGTTTAAAGAAACTAGAACCCCGCCTGACGCAATCCCACCGCATCGATTTTTTTGTTTTGTTTTTTGTTTTTTACATCCTTTGGGTTGCCATAAGGAGTATGGATTAAAAATAATAATAATGAATGAGCGATAAACTGTTAACGGGAAATAAAGGGGGGTCATTAGGTGGAAATGCGAGAGATGCTGCCTTCCCCCTCTCCACCTGACTTTCAGGGGTGGGGGCAAAGTGAAAGTGTCTCGGTGGGAAGGGGGGGTGCTCCATGCTCCCCCACCTCACAGCTGCTCCTCTCGCTCTCCCTGCTCCCCTCCTGCTCTGGCCCAGCCCTCAGCACCCGTAGGCTCCTGGCCTTGCCTGCCCTGGGGACCCTCTTGGGCAGGACTGGCAACCGGGGGGTGTGCCAGAAGGCTCGCCGGAGCTTGCGAAACCACGGAAAGCGTCCTGGTGTCTGGAACCTTACTGTTTTCACCTGCTTCGGGGCCCTGGCTCTGGGGGTTGCCCCGGTGGCCCCCTGGGCAGATGAGGGTTCTGCTTTCTGGGCAGCTGGGCCTTTTGCCCCATCAGATGCAGCCTCTGCCCTCAGATTATCTGCAGCCCCTGCCCCCTGGTCAGCTATGGCCTCTGCCCTCAGATTGTCTGCATCCTCTGGCCCCTGGTCAGCGGGGGCCCCTCCCTTCTGATTATCTGCAGTCCCTGCCCCCTGGTCAGCTATGGCCTCTGCCCTCAGATTGTCTGCATCCTCTGTCCCCTGGTCGGCTGGAACCTCTGTCCCCTGAGCTGGATGGTGCCTCCTCCCTCTTGCTACGTCGGAATGAGGCCCAGTTGATCTTGGGCCTCCACCTCCTGGCCAGGGGCTCAGGCACCTGCCCCCCCCCCTGCTTTTCCCACTTCGCCCCCCCCCCCAGCTCTGCCCAGCCCTGATGCGCCAGCACCCTCCTCCCCGGAGGAGGCCTGCACGGCCTCACTCACGCTGGGGAAGGACCCCGGGGCCCAGCTCTTCAGCCTCCGCTTCTGCCGCCCCCAGGCCACCTGGCTGGCGTACTCCCGCCCCCTCCGGCCTTGGAGAGCTGGGGCCCGGGGTTGACCTCGAACCCGGGCCCCGGCAGGTGCACGCGCCTGCGCGCAGGAGGCCCTCTGGCGTTCTGCTGCCCACGCCAGAGGAAGGCTTCCACCAGGTCCTCGTCGTCCTCGCTCTCCTGGTCGCTCCCCAGGAATTTGCTGCCCAAGTAGCTGACGGGCATTCTGCGAGCCTTCCCGCCCCGCGCCGCGCCTCTGCGCCCCGCTTCTTTGGAGACCTCGAAGTCGCTGACGTCGCTGTCACTGGCGTTGCTGCTGTGGTCCGTGCCCATGACCAGCCGGAGGGGCGGCGTCGCCATCTGCGGGACTCGCCAGACTCGGGGCTCTTTGGGCTTTCGGGGGGGGCCGGGGGCGGGGGCGGGGCGCTCTTCTCGATGATGCGGGCCACGTCCTCCAGGGTGCGGCCCTCTTCCTCCAGAGACTGGGTGAGCCGCTCCCGAAATTCGGCCTCCCTGGTGGCGGGCTTGGAGATGACCCTCCAGACGCCCCCCGCCGGCCGGACCTCGCGGGGGGATGAGCGAACAGTCCACGTCGCCCCCGATCTGCAGCGTGCCCACCGCGGCCCGCCGCCTCCCGCGGAACGCCTCGCCGATCTTCCCAAAGGTGCGCGCGGGCCTCGGGGCCTCCGCCAGCACGTCCAAGTCCACAGCCGCGCGGACGTCGGGGACGCCCCACAGGGTCCGGCAGCCCGGCGCCGGCAGCAAGCCCCAGGGGGACCAGCCCCCGCGTGGCTTTTCTCGAGAGTTTGTAAGATCTCCAGGGTGGAATCTGGGGCGAGGGCCAAGGAGCCCAAACGACACGCAGCCCCTGGCCTGGGGCAGGGGCGGGGGGGAGACCCCACAGTGCTGGCCCGGGCGGGTCTCGCTTCACCAGCGGGAGATGCGCCCAGGATGGGGCCGGCACCCCAGCTTCTCCGCCCGCAGCAAGGCCAGACCTGAGCACGTCGCGCGCCGCCTCCGAGGACGCGCGGAGCTTAATTCCCACGACGCTTACGTGAGCTGGCTGCGGCGGCGCTGGGGCGCCAGGCGCATCCCGGGCCGGGCGGCTGGTGCCTCGGCCACCAGCTGGAGCGCACGGGCTGCCCGCGATGGCCCGTGGCCCAGGCTCCCGGGACGCGGCTGGAACTTGGGAGAGGACGTCGCAGAAAAAGAGGGCTGGGCCGTGTGGCTCTTCAATATGGCAGGGGCGCGAGGAGCCGCGGCCCAGCCCCCCAGGAGGCTCTCCCGCCCCCGACAGCCGGCCCCCCCCCCGCCCCGCCCCCAGCCTGACCTTCACGCGCCTCCCGCCTCCCCAGCCCGCGCGCTCAGTGCCCACTTCCCCCTTCTCGCTTTACGCTCCCCGGCTCGGGAAGACTGGCAGGGGGGCTGGCCACTCCCGGGCGGCCTCGCTCCCGTCCCCACAGGGGCGGGGCCCTGGGTGCCCAGCAGGACGCGGTGGCCCATGTCAGCGCCGCAGCACCTTTCCCCGAGGGCAGCGGGGCCTCAGCCCGAGCTCCCGGCACCCGCGGCCCGAGCAGCCCCTCGGAAGGCCATGCTCAACGGTGTGACCATTTTAAGCTCAGGGGGACTCCCGGTACCAGCCGGTCCTCGCCATAAGCATAATTGTACCTGCGGGTGGCGAAATCCGCAGCCGGGTTTTGTGGCAACGCGGTTTGTGATAGCCAAAGAAGAAAATCGCCCGGGCCTGGCGTGGTTTTGGGCACACAGTAGGCCCTCGACACATATTTTTTGAGTGATGAATGAAGCTAAGCGTTGGTCAGTAGGGATGGATAGAATTTGCTCAACCACTGAGCCACATCTGCTCCCTGCAGTCTATTATACGGGTGAAATAAACATGCAGCGATGAAAAGGAGTGCCGGGGCTAGGTCAGGCCGGCTTTAGGAGGCGCTTCCTGTGTATCCGGGCACCATCGAAGCGCTTTCTACTGAGCTCATTCAGTCCTCACTGTAAGGTTGTCAAGACACGTGCTATGATTATTACCATTTTATGGCTATGGAGACTGAGGCTCAAAGATATAAAATCTCTTGCCCAAGCCCACACAGCAGGGAGGTGTGGACCTGAATGTGAAGCCCCAAACCTTCTTTCTTGTGTGTAGAGCGCTGCACACCCTGGTGGTTTATGGAGAGGGGGACTGGGGACCCCGTGGTGAAAGCGACAGGTACTTTTCCCTCCACACCCTTTTGGGTTGCTTGGATTTTTACCATTCAGAATGCTAACTAATAGAAAGCAAGTCAATTAAATCGGGGGTTCAGGCTCCACCACAAACATACTGGGTCTGGATTTCCCTGGCTTAAGAATTAGGATTTCGCGAGGCCTCCTGCATCCTTCCGAGGTAGCCGGCTCAGCAACAACAAGGCATCAGTTATAATAAGCTGCAGCGGGCGGCGTGAGCCCGACACCACGCATCCTCAGAGCCACGCAGTGCGCTGGGTGCTGCCTCCATCGCCTTCCTACAGATGGGGAAACAGGCTGGTCTGAAGTTGCACAGTGCTACGTGGAGGGCCTGATGTTTGAACCAGATCTTCCCTGCTTGGATCAATAGCCCAGCAGGCTCTACAGAAAACAACTCTCAAGGACCCGCAGGTCTCCTCCTCCACCTCAATGAAGCAAAGCGCTGGGCCCTTAAGAACCCTTAAGAACCACCTTCCTCTCTTGCCTGGTTGGCTGCAAAAGCCTCCTCGCTGGACTGCTTCTCCTCACTGCCTGCAATCCATTCCCAACCCAGCAGCTGGAGGGATGTTTTTTAAAAACGTCAGCCAGATATGTCTCCTCTCTTTTTAAAATCCCCCATCACTGAGAATAAAAGCCAAAGTCGTTGCCACAGCCCACAAAGCCCCACAAGATCTGGCCGGGGACCCCTCTCTGCCATCTCTGGCCCTCTCCCCTCGCTCAGCCCCTCCAGCCTCACCAGCCTCCTCACTGTTCTTCCAACACAGCAGGGTTGCTTCTGCCCAGGACCTTTGCACTTGCAGTTCCCTCCAACCCTGAAAGTTTCTCTGCGTAGCTGCCCCCCTTCCCTCATGCAAGTCTGTTCCCCAAAAGACCCCTTCTCAGGATCCCACCCCCAGTTCCATAGGAGAGGCAGCCCCCTGCTCCAGGCCCTCTTAACCCAGGAGTTCTTAACTGTTCTGTGCCGTGGCTCCATTTCAGAATAAAATGTTTCGATGCACAAAATTAAATCTGGATTACAAAGGAAACCAATTATAAGGAAATATAACTGTTGAAAGAATTTTTTTAAAAGTAAAATTATTTTCATACAGCTCTAAACACATATAACTGATTTTATTTAACTCATAAAGGAAGCAGGCAGATTTGAGTTCAAAGTAGAAGCCAAAAGCAGACATTTATATATCAGGATATCGAAATGAATGTGCAAATAGAGCCGAAACTATCTTTTTCCATGGTGGAGATGGAGGGGCAGGTAGAGAGGGAAAGGGCAGCAGAGAATCAATCAATCTCTACTGGACAGTTCAGAATTTGCATTTTTACAGATAAGATATTGCATTCCTATCAACTGCCTCCAATTTACAGAGTTGTAATTAGCTCCAAGACATTGAAAGATCAGATATGACATCCTAGGAGTGTGCTCTCTGTAGATAATGCCTAGTTTTCCACTGAAGCATCCATTTTTCTCTACAGGTATCTGTCTATCTATATATATATTTTTGAAAACAACAATTTGTTAAATCGTGTAGCAGTTTGATATGGTTATGAATTCCAAAAATAATTATTGGATTGTTTGTAATCTGGTCTGGGCATGATTAAAGTTATGATTAGGGCTTTGTTTGGGCCACGTCATTAGGGCGTTGGCAAAGGACAGAGATGAGGGTTTTTGATGTTGGAGTTTGATGCTGAAGCCTTAAGCTGGAGCCCGGGGAAGTAAGCACGCAGAGGAAAGAGAAGCCAGCCCCAGAAGCAAGGAACCCTGAGCCCAGGAAGAAGCAAGCCCTGGGAAGAAAGGAACCTTGAACCCAGATAGATGCAAGACCCTGGAAGGGAGGAACCCAGGAAGCCTGAACCCTCGCAGATGTCGGCAGCCATCTTGCTCCAACATGTGAAAATAGACTTCGGTGAGGGAAGTAACTTATGCTTTACGGTCTGGTATCTGTAAGTTCCTAACCCTAAATAAATACCCTTTATAAAAACCAACCAATTTCTGGTATTTTGCATCAGCATCCCTTTGGCTAATACAACTGGTAAAATATGTTTTGGGTTTTATTTTTTATTTTTGTTTTTTTTGATATTATCACATTAAATTAAGATCTGGCAGCTGGTCTAATCGCACCCTAATTTAGCTGAAGTGCTTCAGGGGTTTCCCTAGGATCTGAAATGCCACCAGAACGCATCAGTTGGTGACAAGAGTCACAGATCCTTGCAAGCCTCCCGTGGCTCTTTGCTCACCTTCATACAGGAAGGAGATGTGCTAACTCGGAGGTTCCTGAAAATAAAGACGTCATTTTTTCCCCTTTCAAGTTCACAGACCGGAGAGGTCCACGTACTCCAAGGGAAGAGCCCGCCCCTCCCCCAAGCTTTCCCATTCTCCTTTTTTCCCCCCAACACCATCGCTACTAGAAACGACGGTGGCCGCTCGGGGTTTTCCTTCGGGCCGCCGCGCCCTCGCGCCCCCGGGCCGTGACCGCGCGCGTCTCTGCTGCGGCGACGCCGAGGGCAGGGCCTGGCCCGTCGCGGGCGCTGCGTCAACCAGCGCTGGCGGGCGAGAGAAGAGAGAAAGAGGACGGAGGGCGGGAAAGCGAGGGGCGAAGACAGCTGCTGCGGGAGGCGGGCCGGGGAAGGGCCCCGCGGGACCCTGGCCCGCGCTGGGCCCGCTCGGGGTGCTCTCGCCTCGCGTGCGCGCGCGCCGCGGGGCCCCGCCGCTCGCCTCCGGCACAGCGTCGCCCTCCCCGGCGGTCTCCATGGCAACTGCCGGCGGCGTGTGCGCAGGGGGAGGGCGAGGCCGCGAGGAGCTGCAGGGGGCAGGCGGGGCGGGGGGCGCCGCGGGGAGGGCCGCCGCCTGCTTGCGGCCTGGACCCCAAAGCCACCCTCCCTGAAAAGCGCTTTGGAGAGGCCGGGAACTAAAACTCCCGATGGCGCCACAATTTGAGGAATGCCAAGGAAATCCAAGTGTGAGACGCTCTGGAAATGTCTTCCGACCAGGAGTAAACTCGCAGAGGAGACGTTTGGCTTCTGTTGTTGGCAAAAGGTGGTGTTTGTTCTTTCCTTTTGTTTTATTTCGGTGGGAGGCGGGGAGCATTATCCTAGAAATGAAAACCCCAAATGCCCAACATCCTTCCAGAGCTTGCTAACCCCTGGCACTTGGGCTGTGGGTGGTTTAAATTGCTCAGCTGGCTGGCAGGTGAGAACCTTTCCCAGTCTCCCAGGGAAGAACTCGATAATTAAAGCTTCAATTTTTGTATCTGTTTAAAAGAAAACTCAGAATGAGGGAGGAAATAAATTATGCCCATAATCCCTCTTCTGGGCTACACTTGGCTGCCTTGAAAAAATAATAATAAAGCAAAAGGGAGGAAGTGAATGTGACTCAAGCAGTTGAGCACTGCTTCCCACATGGGAGGCCCCGCGTTCGTCCCTGTGCCTCCTAAAAACAAAAAACAAGTAAACAAACGAAAAAGCCAACTCTGGGAGCCAGGCTGCCCACCTACGAGGTTGCCCAGTACCTCAAAAAAAAAAAAAAAAAGTGAGGCGCCACATGCTAAGAAAATGCAACAGTTATGGAAAAGTATAAAAGGGAAAACAAGTGTAGGAAAGGGATGTTGCTCAAGTGATAAGGCCTCCACCTACCATATGGGAGGACCCCGGTTCATCCCTGGGGCCTCCTGGTAAAAAAGAAGAGAACGCATGCCCACGCAGCAAGCTGGTGCCCACGCGGCGAGCTGAGAGCCCATGTGAATGCCTGCATGGTGGGCCAGTGCCCACGCAGCAAGCCGATGCCCGCACAAGTGAGTCACACAGCAAGATGATGACACAACACAAGAGAAGGGGAGAGTCAAGTTGAAGTGCAGCAAAGACCAGGAACTGAGGTGATGCAATTGACCGGTAACCTCTCTCCACATCAGAGGTCCCCAGGACCGAATCCCAGTGAATCCAAGAGGAGAAAGTTGAGAAGGGAAGAAAACAAAGAGAAATAGATACAGAAGATCACACAGCAAATGGACACAGCAGAAACAGCAGGGCAGGGAAGGGGAGGGGAAAAACAAAACAAAAGAAGTCTTCCTGCCCCAGCCCCAGTCTCCAAACTCTCCCCCCCACAGTAAACATAGATAAATATCTTCTATACTTTTCCAGAAAAAAAAGTTTATATCAGTATATCTGTACTATTAGAATTTTTTAAAAGTAATTTTATAGTCACATACCATACAATCCATTGGAAGTGTACATTCAGTGGCTTTTGGTATCCTCATAGAGATGTGCATTCATCACCGCCATCAATTTTAGAGCATTTTCATTACTGCAAAAAGAAAAATCCCCTACCCTTTAGCACTCACCGCTCAATCCCTCTATCCTTCCCCAGCCCTACATAAAGTCTAATAATATGTAGTATTTTGTCTTCTTTCACTTAGCATAGTTCTTGAAAAAAAAATTTTTAACTCTTTACAATCGATGGAAAAATTTTAGTATATTACTATTTACTATAGTCCATAGTTTGCTTTAGGTATATTTTTGCCCAAATACCACCCAAATGGGACATCTTATAATACAACCACCGTAAACTTTCCCTTTCAATCACAATCATATCCACGTTAGCACTGCTAATTACAACCACTCTAATACACTACCATCACCTCTATCCATTTCCAAACATTTACAATCAACCATATTACAAATTCTGCACAGATTAAGCCTCAGCTCCCTATTCTCTACCCTCATTCTGTCTTCCGGTGGCCTATAGTCTCGCTATTGGTTCCATGGGTTTGCTCATCATATTTAATTGATACCAGTGAGATCATACAATATTTGTCCTTTTATGTCCAGCTTATTTCACTCAATATAATGTCCTAAGGTTCATCCAGTTTGCCATATGCATCAAGATTTCATTTCTTCTTACAGCTGAATAATATTCCGTTGTGTGTCTATCCCACAGTTTGTGTATCCATTCCTCAATTGTTGGGCCCTTGGATTGTCTCCATCTTTCGGCAATCGTGAGTAATGCCGTCGTGAACATGGGTGTTGTACTATTAGAATTTATCCCACAGAGATTTTTCACATCACTCTGACTCACTTTAATCTCGGCATTTACCACTTCCTGATACCTTCTTATTTGTTTATCGTGTCATCCTATTAGAATTTTAAACCCAAGAGGGCTGGGTTGTTTGTCTGTTTTATTCCCTGCTGAATTCCCATCATTTAGTACAGTCCCTAGACATGCTCCATAAATATTTGTTGGATGAAGGAATGAAGATGAGGGGATTACACTAGATCCATTTCCACAGAACTTGCCCTTTTCCCTCACTTAAGAGCATGTCTTGGGAACGGACTTTGGCCCAGTGGTTAGGGCGTCCGTCTACCACATGGGAGGTCCGCGGTTCAAGCCCCGGGCCTCCTTGACCCGTGTGGAGCTGGCCCGTGCGCAGTGCTGATGCGCGCAAGGAGTGCCCTGCTACACAGGGGTGTCCCCCGCGAGCCCTACGCGCAAGGAGTGCGCCCATAAGGAGAGCCGCCCAGCGCGAAGGAGGGAGCAGCCTGCCGAGGAATGGCGCCGCCCACACTTCCCGTGCCGCTGACGACAACAGAAGCGGACAAAGAAACAAGACGCAGCAAAAAGACACAGAAAACAGACAACCGGGGGAGGGGAGGGGAATTAAATAAATAAAAATAAATCTTTAAAAAAAAAAAAAAAGAGCATGTCTTGAAATCTTTCCATATCCCTGCCTTCAGATCAGTCACAATTTTCTTTTTTGATGACTGCTCTCACCTTTGCATATATGCACAAGCCAGGAACCCGATGATACTCCTAATAAATCACTTTTATTAAGCACCTGCTTTGTTCCTGGCCCTCTACATTTTCTCATTTAATCCTTACAACCCCTCCGAGGCAAGCGTGATTTGTAGGGGGAAATATAATTAAAACCAAAATTTGCCAACCCGGGAAATGTATCCACCAAGGTAGAAGAGAAAGAAAACAGTTTTATTATTGAAGATGCATTAAACCAGAATGTGATGCACATACAGGCAATCCGGGAAGGATTCTGCAAAGACAGAAAGAAATTGCACCATTTTATAGAGGCAAGCAGCCGCCTCTCCTTTCTAGTGTCCTTAAGATGACCGATAATTAGTCCTCAAGGAAGAGGACATGACATTTGTCACACATAGTTCATCCTAAAGTCACCTGGTAATTGGGATGGCCCTTGGTGTTTTCTCATTGCCTTTGTCCAAAGGAAAAATAAATTTCTCGTATTTTCACAGCAGGAAGTGGGTTTGCAATTTGGAGCCAGGTGCGTGCTAGAGTTAGGCTCCCACTCTCCCGGGTAGCTAGGGGTCCTATCTTCCTGGATGATTTCATTCCAACGAGATGGCTCCCAGGCCCCTGAGAAAGACTTTTCTGGGTTGTAAGGGTGGCAAGAAACTTAGTTTTTAAAAAGATTTATATACATCTCAAAGGGGCAAAGAAAGAATTTACAATTATAAGCATTTTTAGAGAAAAGGGGGTAGGGAATGGGGGGTCTCCTTCCCTTGTGCACCAGAGCAAACTTTCAAAAATTTGTGCTTACCTTTTCATTATACCCATTTTACAGATGAGAAAAACTGAGGCCCAGGAAGGTCACAAAGCTAGGAAATGTCAAGCTTTGAATCACTCAGGCTTGTTAGAATCCAACCCCCATGCTCCTAACTTCTCTTTTTTCTGCCCTCCTGCCTCTGGCAGAGTAGAGTTGGAGGCCAAGTTGGGTGGGCAAGCCCCAAAGACCCCTCTCCCAGGTGACATCTGTAACCTTGGCAAAGTCACCAGATTAATCCTAAATCTTGAATGCCCAGAAATCAAATCCCTATCTAGAATGAACCAGATATAAATTATCTATGCTTCCAAGACAGAGGCCTACACCAGTGGGTTAATGGAAAGCACATAGTAGGTCCTCAACACATACAACATTGTGGTCAAAACTCTGGCCACACAACTGGGTCACCCTTGCCCATCCATCCATCACCTGAAGGCTGTTCCATGAGTTTGGAAGCTAAACCGGCAGTTAGAGCAGCCATATGTTCAAGATCATCATTCCGTTATTTGATCATTCACTCATTCACTCAGTTCATTCGTTCCATCATTCATTCATTCACTCATTCAATCGATTATTCATTCATTCACTCATTCATGTAAAATAGTGGTTCTCAATTCTGATTGCACATTAGAATCACTGGGGAGATTTTTAGAAATCCAACCTACTAGATGAGACTCAGGCTGGGTTGGGGATCTGCATTTTTTAAAAATGTCCCCAAGTGACTCTGACAGAGTTGAAGGTTGGTGGAGCTGGGTGGCAGTAAGGGAGGAACTGGGTAAGTCCGAGAGGCACTTGGGGCAGGTGGAATTATCCCAGTACCTCCTGCAAAGGAGCCAGGTGGGAATTAGGGTTATTCCAAATTGAGCCATGGAGAGGGCCCCTTTAAAAAGTGAAAAGATGAAGGAAAAAAAACATCAGAGCCCCTTCATAGGCTGAATAGCAGCCACCCAAAGAGACCAAGTCCTAATCCCTGCCATTTGTAAATGTGACTGTATTTGGAGGGGAAAAAAAAGTCTTTGCAGATATTAAATTAAGGTCTTGGTGATGAAGAGATTAATCTGGGTTATCTGGGTGGTCCCTAAATGCCATCGCAAGTGTCTTTTTTTTTTTCTTAATTTTAGACCATGTGACTGGTTTTTGTTGTTGTTATTATTTTTAATTATTTTTTAAAATTTATTTTTTAAATTTATTTCTCTCCCTCCCCCCTCCCTGCCCTCCCCCCCAGTTGTCTGCTCTCTTTGTCCATTCACTGTGCGTTCTTCTGTGTCTGCTTGCATTCTTGTCAGTGGCACCCAGAATCTGTATCTCTTTTTGTTGCGCCATCTTGCTGCACCAGCTCTCCGTGTGTGCAGCGCCACTCCTGGGCAGGCTGCACTTTCTTTCGCGCTGGGCGGCTCTCCTTACCGGGCACATTCCTTGTGCATGGGGCTCCCCTACGCGGGGGACACCCCTGCGTGGCAGGGCACTCCTTGCGTATATCAGCACTGCACATGGGCCAGCTGCACACGGGTCAAGGAGGCCCGGGGCTTGAACCGCGGACCTCCCATGTGGTAGGCGCACACCCTAACCACTGGGCCAAGTCCACTTCCCTACAAGTGTCCTTATAAGAACTAATCTTGTGTTCACAGCAGAGAAGACAGAAGAGGAGATGGCAATGTGAAGATGGAGGCAGAGATTGGAATTGTTTCCGTTCTCTGGCTGCTGAAGTAAATACTGGGCAATGGGTTGTCTTAAACAACAGAAATTTATTGGCTCAGGGTTTTGAGACTAGGAGAAGTCCAAAATTGAGGCGTCATCAAAGTGTGCTTTCTCCCAGACGACTGCGGCGTTCTGGGCCTGGCACAGGCAACCCTCGGTCCTTGGTGCCTCTGTCACATGGCAATGCACATGGCGGCCTCTCCTGCCTTCTCCTTTCTCTTCCAGCTCCTGGCTGCTCCCTGTGGTTTTCTCTCTCTTATGACCTTCCCTGAGAGACAGGATTAAGACCCATCCTGGGGAAATGAAGCTGGCTCAACTGATGGAGCATCTGCCTACCATATGGGAGAGAAATTAAAAAAAAAAAAAGACCCATCCTGATCGAGGTGGGCCACACCTTCCCTGAAGCACCCTCATCGAAAGGTCCTGCTCAGGATGGCTTCACACCCACAGGAATGGATTAAGTTTAAGATCATGAATATCTGGGGAACATTCGTCCAAACCGCCGCAGAGGTAAGGCGACCGCAAGCCAAGAAACCCCTGGAGCCACAAGTAGCTGAAAAACGAGGAATGGGTCTCCCTCTGGTGCGCCGTCCTGCAACCCCTCTGTTTCAGACTTCTGGCCTCTAGAACTGCGCAAATGACTGCTGTTATCCAGTTTGTGGGGATCTGTGGCAGCAGCCACAGGAAGTGAACGCAGATCCCCCGCCCTGTGTGGCCACTGCTCCCCCGACTCCAGTGAGGAGGCCTCCAAAGCAAAACATCCACATTTTATTCTGTGACCTTGTCGCGCAAGGACAATGGTGTCCCTGCCGAAGGGAAGTTTTGTTGTTGTAACTGGTCAATTTGGGGGTAGATTCCCCCAGGAAAATGAAATCACAAGACTTATAAAGAAGTCTTTTTTTAAAAGATTTATTTATGTTATTTATTTCTCCCTGTGCCACCACCCTTCCCTCCCTCCGTTTGCTCTCTGTGTCCATTCGCTGTGTGTTCTTCTGTGTCTGCTTCTATTCTCATTAGGCGGCTCCAGAAACCGATCCTGGGACCTTCCAGAGTGGGAGAGAAGGCAATCATTCTCTTGTGTCACCTCAGCTCCCTGATTTGCTGCGTCTGTTATTGTCTCTCCTCTGTGTCTCTTTTTGTTGTGTCATCTTGCCGCGCCAGCTCTCTGCGTGGGCCAGCTCGCCACATGACCAGCTTGCCTTCACCAGGAGGCCCTGGGCATCGAACCCTGGACCTCCTATGTGATAGACGGGAGCCCAATTGCTTGAGCCACATCGGCTTCCCAAGAATTTTTGTCTAGCATTCTGGGCACCAAGAATCATTGTTATTGGGCAATGGGAACCCTGGAAATGTTTCAAAATCTCCCCACCTAGCTGCCCCAGGGGTGATCATTAGACCTCCTTTTTCTCCAGGGCCTGTGAAGTCTCAGGCATTTACATAAATTACCTCACCAGGAATTTTCCCATAAAGCTCCCTCGCCTTTACTGAGTGCTCCGTTCTCAGCATTTGTCAGATACCATCTTTCTGAGTCTTCACGGGCATCCTCAACAGCAGGTACTATTGTTGGTAGCCCATTTCACAGGTGAGGGAACGGAAGCATAATAATTAAGTAATTTACCCAGGCCTCCAGATTGCCCTGCCTTTTTATGTGTTTATATTTTTTTTTTTCTTCAAGTAACTTTTTGTCTTTATTTTTTTAATACTACATTAAAAAAAAAACAACCTCCTTCATCATCATGAGACATTATTGCACTTGGTGAATACATCTCTGAGCACCACTGCACCTCATGGTCAGTGGTCTACACCATAGCCCACACTCTCCCACAGTCCACCCAGTGGGCCATGGGAGGACATACAATGTCCGGTAACTGTCCCTGCAGCACCACCCAGGACAACTCCAAGTCCCGAAAATGCCCCCACATCACATCTCTTCCTCCCACTCCCTACCCCCAGCAGCCACCATGGCCACTTTCTCCACACCAATACCACATTTTCTTTGATTACTAATCACAATAGTTCATGACTAGAATATCAGTAAGTCCACTCTAATCCATACTCTATTCCTCCATCCTGTGGACCCTGGAATGGTTGTGTCCACTCCTCATCATTATCAAGAGGGGGCTTAGATTCCACATGGATGCTGGAAGCAATTCTCCTGCTTTCAGTTGTAGGCACTCTTGGCTCCCTGGTGTGGTGGTTAACCTTCACCCTCATGTTAGCTGAGTGGGGTAAAGTCCAAAAACCAGAGTGTAGGAACTAAAGTCTGTTGAGGCTCAGGGCCTGGCTATCACATGGTCAGCCCAGAGATTCAGGTCCCCTGGGTATACACTAAACCCCAGCACCAACTACAGATCCAGTAAAAGTAACAGGAGAGGCTTGTGAACAAAGATCACATCTGAGTCCAGCTCCAGCACACAGAAACACAAACTCCAAAGGAGGGCCAACTGACATGGCACTGAACTCCATCTGCCATGACCATAGAACCTGTGGGTCTCTGTAGCCCTCAGAAGAACCAATACCTGGGGTTGTATCTACTTTATCTGTCTCTGGGACTCTGCTGAGGTGTGCATAAGGACGACCCCTCTGATAACCTCCCAGCTCTTTTTGGAGACTCATCGCCATATAAACTCATTTGTCCTTCCCATTTCCCCCTTTTATTCAGGTCAAAAAGCATTTTTAACTCCTGGTATTATATGTAGACTGAGATATTCTGCTGGTCTGAGTTGACTCTTTTATTCAAGGTCATTTTCTAGTTACATCATCAGCTGGTACTTGGTAGTAATCCCTCAGCGCCAGGGAGGCTCATCCCCGGGAGTCATGTCCCATGCTGGGGGAGGGAAGGCAATGCATTTACATGCTGAGTTTGTCTTCGAGACTGGCCACATTTGAGTAACACGGAGGTTCTCAGGAGGTAACTCTTAGGCACCCTGCAGCTTGTTTATATATTTTAAATAAACTTTACTGAGACAAACTTTACACATAATACAATGCACCTTCTTTAAGGTCATGTTGGATAACTTTGAGCATCACTTGTCAGCACAACCAAGTTATAGAACACTCGTGTCACCCCAAAAAAATTCCCTTGTGCCCTTTGTGGGTTCCCCTCCCAGTCCCCCTCACCCACTATCCCTGGCAACCACTTATCTGATTTGCATCTCAGTCGTTTTGCTTTTTCTAGAGTTTTATATATAGGGAATCATACGATATGTACCCTTTTTTGTCTTCCTCTTTCACGCAGCATGATTTTTGAGATCCTTATCAGTACTTCACTCCTTTTTGCTAGTGTGTAAAATTCTACTGCATAAATATGCTACACCTTGTTTATGCATTCACCTATTGGCAGAGATTTGGGTGGCTTCTGATTTGGGGTTCTTGGGTTCTTACGAAAAATAAAGCTGTGATGAACAACTTTCTGAATGCAAGCTGTTTTAGTCAGCCAAAGGGCTGCCCATGCAAAGTACCAGAAATGGGTTGGCTTTTATAAAGGGGATTTATTTGGGGTAAAAGCTTACAGTTCCACAGCCATTAAAAGCCCAAATCGAGGCACCGTAGGAGGTGACTTCTCACCGGAGTCAGCTACCACATGGCAAAGCAAGCCAGCCGTCCATCTCTGCTGAGGCCTCTCCTTTCTGAAGCTGTAGCAAGCCTGGCCCAGGGCTTGTCCCTTCCCGGGCCTCCTCTCTCTCTCTCTGGGCCTTGATTCTTAGAGCTTCTCGGGCGGTTCTCTCTTTGCAGCTCAGCTGGAGGCAAAACCTCCCTCACATGGCAGGTCAAATATGGCGGCTCCCTTTTCCTGTGTCTGTCTGTGTCTCTGGGGGTTTTGTTTGTTTTTTTAAAGATTTATTTATTTCTCCCCCCCCCCCCATTGTCTGCTCTCTGTGTCCATTCGCTGTGTGTTCGTCTGTGACTGCTTCTATCCTTATCAGCGGCACCGGGAATCTGTGTTTCTTTTTGTTGCATCATCTTGCTGTGTCAGCTCTGTGTGTGGCGCCATTCCTGGGCAGGCTGCACTTTCTTTCACGCTGGGTGGCTCTCCTTACAGGGCGCACTCCTTGCACGTGGGGATCCCATACGTGGGGCTCCCCTACGTGGAGGACACCCCTGCGTGGCATGGCATTCCTCGCACACATCAGCACTGCGCGTGGGCCAGCTCCACACGGGTCAAGGAGGCCCGGGGTTTGAACCGTGGGCCTCCCATGTGGCAGACGGTTGCTCTATCCACTGGGCCAAGTCTGCTTCCCTGTATCTCTGGGTTTATATCAGACCCAGCAAAGGGGTGGACACTCAACCCAAGTCACGCCTTGCTGACATTGTCCAATCAAAAGCTCTAAATTGATCTTGTCAGAGTAATCTAATCAAAGGACCCTCACATGAATTTCATGCCATCAGAGGGTATCATACCCACAGGAATAGATTAGTTGAACAACATACTCTCTCTCTTTCCGGGATTCATAAAATAATCTCAAACTGCCATACGAGCTGTCCACTCTGTCTGTTGCAAAGGGCCATGTGGCATTTCACAGATGAAGATGTGAGCCTGGAGAGGTGCATGCACTTCCCCAAAGTCACACAGCTAGTTGAGAGGCGAGCCAAGATTTAACCCAGGCCCAGCTGCGCAACTACAAAGGCTTTGAAGTCCTGTCTGCCGTGTCCCTTGTTAATGCAGGGACACAGGGGGGGTACTGCCCCCCAAGGGGCCCTGCCCTGGGGTATTCATCAGTTGACATTTCGGCATACTGGGCTCCAAAACAGCCTTTATTAAAAATTTTTTTAAAAGATTTTTAATTTATTTCTCTCCCCTTCCCCCCCTCATTCATTGTCTGCTCTCATGTCCATTCACTGTGTGTTCTTCTGTGTCCTCTTGCATTCTAGGCGGCACTGGGAATCTGTGTCTCTTTTTGTTGCGTCATCTTGCTGCATCAGCTCTCCGTGTGTGTGGCGCCACTCTTGGTGGGTTGTGCTTTTTTTGTGTGGGGCACACTCCTTGGTGTGGGGCTCCCCTACACAGGGGGACACCCCTGCATGGCATGGCACTCCCTGCATGTGGCAGCACTGCACATGGGCCAGGAGGCCCTGGGTTTGAACCCTGGACCTCCTATATGGTGGGCGGATGCTCTATCTGTTGAGACACATCCACTTCCCTAAAACAGCCTTTTGCCAGCCCACAGGGATCAGATCCACCTTGTGAGGGCACACATGTATCAAGTTCAGGAAGCAAGAAATGGAAAACCAGGCTAATGTGATGTTTTTCAGTGCAACACGCCATAGCCCCTGGGCCCAGCCCCTGTCACCACCACTTGGCAGCCCCCTTGCTAGCTGGGGAGCTAAGTCCCTTACATATCTGAACGTATTTACTCCTCCCACAAACCCAGTGAATGAGGTTCCCCCACCCTCATCTTACAGATGAGGAGCCTGAGGCGTTTAAGGTTAAAGGACTTACCCAGGCTCCCGCCCAATGAAGCAGACAAGACAGGACTTGAACCCAGGTCTTGTTTTCTACCCTACTCTGTGCCTCCAGATGTCCAGGACGCTGCCTTCATGAGAAGGTGATATGGAGGCTGTGAGCGCTGGGGCTGTGGAAGAGGGGGTGCCTCCCGATAGGAACTGTAATCGCAGGGGACACAGGATCACCCGAACGCAGGACAGGGAGAGAGCGTCCCAGCCTCTCTCTTCCTGCCCCTGGTGTCCTGCTGCTTCCATTGGCTGATCCCAACAGGAAGTCAGAGGGCAGAGGGGGCTGGGCAGTGCCGTCCAGGGAGGGCGGCCCCCCGGGCACAGAGGAGGACGGCGAGGGCAGAGTGTCAACCTAGGCACGCGGGCACGAGCAGCTGCTCCGCCAGGCGGCAATCACAGGCGTGTGTGCTGATCCCTCAGGGCTTCCCAGCCACCCACACAACCCCCGCCCTCACCAAGGGTGGTGGGCGGACGCCTTCCTGTTCGTTCTCCTGGATTTACCAGACACCATTCCTCCTGGGCCGAGCCAGCCCCTCTCCTGGGGCCCTGCCGCCTTGCCTGCCCTCTGTGTCTTGGGCCTGGGTTCAAATCCCGGCACCATCACTCTGGAGCTGTGTGACCTGGGGTGAGTCCTTCACTTCTCTGAACCTGGGTTTCTTCATCTGCAAAATGGTAGACAGAGTAAGACTTGGCTCGCAGGGAGGCCGTGGGCAGTCAATGAGACCATGGAAGTTAAGCAACGGCAGGGACCTGGGCCATCTGAAATGCTCAACAAATGCAAGCTCTGGTTCTCAGAACCCTGTGGCCTGCCGATGAAGTGCATAGACTCTGGAGCCTAGTGCAAATCCTGGTTCTAGTTACGAATTTTATGGCTCTGGGCCGCAGTTTCCTAATCTGGAGAATGGGATTATTTGTATCTACCTCAGAGTGTTATTGTGAGGATTAAATGAATTATTCATGGAAAGTGCTTGGAATAGTGCCTGGTACATAGTAAGTATACAGTAAAGCATGAAGAGTAATTTTATTACTGTTAACACAGAGGCCTTCCCATTATCCTCTGCTCTAAGCCTCCCCCTGCCCCAGCAGTCCCTCCACGTGCTGCTCACCACTGGCTTCTTTCTCAGGGAGTTTGTGCCAAGTCACTTACCAGAGAAGAGGCTCTGTGACTCCGATGTCAGCTGGGGCCTCCCCAGGCCCAGAGAGCCAGGCCTGTGTCAGGAGCTTAGACTCCCATCTGAAGGACCTAGATGTGTGTGTTTGTGTTTTTTAAACAAATCAATTTTATTAATAAAGCATAAAATCGAGACCTGGGTTTTAATCCCACTTGAACTGTTTGCTCTGTGGCCTTAGGCAAGACACTTAACCCTCTGAGCTTCACATTCCTCATCTATAAAATGAGATGATGCTCATCCCCTGATAATAATACAGGTTCATAATCTCTGCTCTTCTAACATCCAAACGGCTCTAAAACCTGAAAAACTTTGGAGGCAAGACCTAGAGGCACATGAGGCCATTTCGTGTTTATTTACTTCACTTAGTATGAATCCCCTACATTTGCTATTACTGCATTCCACTACGGGGTCTTCCCAGACCACCTGTTATGCAGTATCTGGCACAATCACAGTATCCTTCTCTAAAATCCAAAAATCCCTGAACCACATCTGGCCTGAAGGTTTTAGATAAGGGGTTGTGGCCCTGGAGTGCCACTCCTCCCAGGGCCGGGAGGCTGTAAGGAGCTAGTGAACAGGAAGGATTTTGCACAGGGCCTGTAACACGGGGTAACTGTTAACCATTTCACCTTTCCCATCAGCCACTGGAAAATGGCCTGAGATCCTGAGGAGCCCACAGGATAGGGGAAAGTTATGTGTTTTGTGTCCTCTTTGGTCACTGAGATCTGCTAACACCACTTTTTTAAAAAAATGATGCAACGCTGGAAGACTTCAGGCAACCCACAGAAGCCAGATCATTTTTCCAAATTAAATATTCTATGGACTTCCAAACATATCAAACAGGGGCCTGATTTCATTAGCATACATTTATTTTATAAGTTCACATTTGTACAACACAGCATCAATCACAAAGGACAATGAAGGGCTATAAATTAACCCACTTTTAAAATCGGGTTTTCAAAGACCACTTGCGGCCTCCCACTGGCCAGCACATCCAATTTACTAGTGAATTCTTGCTTGGGATCTGCTGTGCTAACAGGGTCTTGACACCCAGATAAGTAGCTTCGAATGGTAACAGTTTGATGTAATAGCTTACACTGCAAACCCAGAAAACTCAATTGGTCCAGGAAAACTCAAAAGGGAAGTGGTAGAAAAATTTGGTTTCATTGGCCACATCGAACAACTTCTCACGCTGTGAATCACAAATAGAAACGCTGTGTGGGAAACATCCGGCACCCATAATAAACATACAGTCTTGATATTGCACAATGATAATAAGAAATGTCACCCCATCCTTTGTTACTACACGACTATTATGCTTTGATGGGAGTAGAGCATGCAACCAACAAATATGCTGAGGCTGGTGCGACATTTTTTCAAGCACATACTCTGTGACTGAACAATAAATACAGTAGTACCATACTGTGTGGGTGACTATACCTGGGTCGAATTTACAAGGAATAAAGTGATCAGTATAGCGCTACAAACTTCTAGATCGTGGATGCACTCCCAAGAAATTCAAATATGTGTTGAGGTGGCAGGAAAAGTTTTATCCTGACTGTTGCATAAAAGAAAAGAAGTTGGAACTGATGATAGAGAGCCAGCTTGGGAAATGGGACAGAAATCAAGGTTTTAGATAGAAAGCTGGATATTCACTTGCCAATGGAAGTGGGTTCTAAAATTCCTTGTTTCTTGACACTTGCTGGGAACTCAAGGACCTAAAAGGAGTTTCTGGCTTCCTGAGGGTAGGTCCCTCACCTGTACCCTGACTGCCAAGGTGGGATAGTAGGGTGAAAACCTTCATCTGTTGACTCTCACTGGAGGGCAAAACCTTACAGCCTCTGGGAGATAAGATGGAAGTCTTGGATGTCGGAGGTCACAAAGGTGACTGATGCCACCACCATAACCTACTGGAGGTCCCCAGTGTTCCAGGTTGGTAGGTAGGAAAACCGCACATGTATGTGAGAATGACATTTTTTTAAAAAGAGAAATACAGATCAAATCTTTGCCGATCCTTGAGCTAACGGAAGTTTGCAAATTCACAAGTCAGGGCACCCAGAGGGAGAGATCTGTTTACCCCCCCCCCCCCCCCCCCCCCCCGTATATTTGGATTTTACCTGATTTTGCCCTTTTCCCTTTTTTTCCTCTTTGCCACCACAGGGGACTCAGATTACAGCCTCAGGAAGTCGATATTAAACTTGTTCACCAAGAACTCTTGAAGGTGCCCTCTTAATGGTTTACCTCCTTTGGGTCATTCCCCGCAGTCTGGCCTTTTACGCTTTACAGAGTGCAGCAGCCGCACTCCTCCCGCCCCCGCCCGAAGTCAGAGCTACTGCGACTCAATTTGGGGCGGGGGACGGGGCGGAGGGACGCACACCCTCACTGCAGGGGCCGACAGGCTGATGTGGAATCAGGGCAGGAGGCCCCGACGCCTGGCCATCCCAGGAAGGGCGACCCGGCGTGTGGAGTACGGCGCTCCTCTTCTCCATTTCCAGCCCACACTTGCGCGCGCGCTGGGGCAGCCCCGCGGTCCCCATGGCAACTGTTGGACGCGTTGCTCGGCTCCGCCTTCGACTGCGACTGCGCAGCTGGTCCAGCGGGATGTCGAGGTGGTTCCAAGCCGCTAGTGGATCTTTGGGACGCGCCCTCGCTCGGAGGTTACACACACTCAGGTGTCATTACGCCACGCTGTCAAGTGTTACCCACAACGACTCAGATATTACCCGCCCGAACTCACCCATGACTCACACACACTCAGAGACGACTTACACTCAAATGGTACCTACACGTACTCAAAAATTTAATATAAAGTGCCACGAGAGCGAGGATTTTGGTCCGTTTTGTTCCCTTCTGTATCTCTGGCACACAGTAGGTATTCAGGAAATATCAGTTACATGAATGAATGAATGACCCACGCTCAAGCAGATGTAATTCATGCTCACTCGGCTACTACCTCCATCTACTCGAACGGTACTCACACTCGCGCAGACGCAGCCCAGTAACAGCGTGACCCACTCACACGAATGCTATTTAGGCAGGGACCTTTGTGGGTTCAGTAACCCCAGCTCCTAGAACGGTGCCTGGGACACGGTGGGCAATAAACGCGGGAATGAATGAATGACCCCCACTCGACCATGTGTGGACCACACCCACTCAGACCCCCCCACACACACACACACGGCCACCCCGCGTCACCTCACAGCTTCTTGTCAGATGCATGGTGCCGTCGGCGGTTTTTCTTGTGCTTCCTCTTGCCTCTCTCGCCGTCCCCGGCCTTTCTCCCTCCCGTGGAGTCCAGGGGCGGCCCCCCGCCCACCCCCGCGGCGGCTCCAGCCCCCGGCACGTCCCCCCGCCCGGGCGCACAGCCCTGGGCGGCGGGCAGCGCGCTGGGGCCCGGGCCCGAGGGGCACAGCTCCTGCCGCAGGACCCGGGCCACGTCCTCCACAGTCCTGCCCTCGCTCTGCAGGAAGAGGTTCAGCTTGGTCAGGAACTCCACGTCCTGCTTCCGCGGCATGTAGACCACTCTCCACACGCCGCCCTTGCCCTTGATCTCCCTGGGGACCACGGCGTAATTGATGTCCTCCGCGAGCCTGATGATGGCCGCCTTGGATCTGTCTTCCTCCAGAAAGGCCTTGCCGGCCACCTCGAACTTGCCCAGCGGTCTGAGGGGGGCCCGTATGGTCTGTTCGAATTCCTCGTGGTTGCAGTCCTCGGGGATGCCCAGGATCATCAGGGACTTGTAACTGTCCACCTCCAGGGCCTTGCACCCGTGCTCCAGCAGGGCGATGTCCTTGACGCCAAACAGCATCCTGCCCAGCTCTCGGAGGCAGCAGTAGGCCCGCTGGTGCACGCTGCCCCGGGGATCCACGAAATTCTCCAGGATGCCTCGATTCCTTCCCCAAATCGACCTGAGAGTGAGGCCTCGCCGGCCGGAAGCTACAGGCAGGCGCGATTTGTCCAGCTCCGTCCCCCACGCTCCCCCAGCCCCGGCCTGAAGGGCTGCCCAAGGTCCGGCCTCCCCCGGACAGGGCTCCCGGGCGTTTCCAAGCGCTCGCGGGCGCCGCCGTGGGTGTTCGCGGGCCGTTGCGTGGCTCCCGGGCCCGGGCGAGGACGCACCAGGGAGGGTCTGAAGACCTGCCCCCCTCTCTCGGCGGGGGTCCCCAACGACCTCGCAGGCCCTGGAAGTTTCAGCAGATCCCGGGCGTCGACGGTGGGGGCTCCGGGGGCTGCCGCGAGAACGCTGGGCCCGGCTCAGCCCCGGGTGCGAGCGCGGCGCAGGCTCCCGCAGTGACGTCACCGCCGCCTCCGCGCCGCGTTCCCGCGGTCTCCAAGGCAACCGCGGGCGGGGCCGCCTCTGCCATTGGCCGGGTCCCGCCGCACTGAAATCAGAGGCCAGGGGCTCGTTGGGAGGTGAAGGGGCGGCCGCCCAGCCTCAGAATAGGAGGGGAGGGGAGAAGGTGGGGGTAGGGAAGGTGTAAGATGAGCCTGGAACATCTCCTCGCGTCAGAAAGTAAGGAAAGGTGGGGCGATTTGAGCACCAACGTTAAAGAAATAAATGGAAAGTTGGGTGGGGAATAGGAGCCTTGTCTCAAAGTACCTGCCCATAGAACACAAGAGTATCTTCAGGGTGAAATATCTTAGGACACGTCACACTACAACATCCAGAGACCATGGGGCCCGATTGGCAATTTATTCTTAAATAATCCAGGTGTAAAAATATTCCTTGTACTCGTAATTTTAACTTTCATGTAAGTGTGGGATTGTTTCAAAACAAAATTTTTAATCTCCTGGCATGTGATAACTGCAGTGTCCATCCTCCCCTGCGCACCCAGTAATAAAAAGCCTTACCGTTCGGGTTGGGCTGACGTCCTTCCCAGGGCAGGCTCCAGAGTTGGGCCCCGATTGGCTTAGACTAATCAGCATAATCCCACCCACTCCCACAGTGATTGGTTCAGAGATCGTTACCCAGGTAACCCTGCCTAAGCCAATCAGTGCATGGCGTCTCTCTGGCCACCGTGATTGGTTTAGGGCTGGAACGTGAAGTAAGTAGTTCAATTAGAACGAAGCTCAGGACCCTTGTAAATAATTGCGAGGAGGACCATCTCCTTTTCCCTTCCAAATGTGAAGACTAAACTGCTGGGGGACATTTTGCAGCTATGAGAGAAGCCATTTTGAGCATGAATTCTGCAGCCAGAGGAAGGCTGAGCTGAGAGAATCACAGAGAAACCAAGCTCGGATGACATCATATACTTCTGGATCAAACCATGCCTGAAATTTATGTACCCGTGAAACATTTTCAATTTTTAAAAAATTGAAGTACAACATGTATACTGAAAAGTGCACAAATTATAAATGAAAATTCACAAGCCAACCACAACATCCAGTGCCCAGACCAATAAATGGCTATTGTTAGCATTCCCAGGAGGATGCCCTGTGCTTTCTCCAAGTCACTCTGTCCCCTCAACGGTAGCCACTGTCCTGACTTTCAGCAGCATGGATTAGTTTTGTCTGTTTTTGTATTTCATATAAATGTGAAATCACATGTTAAATGCTCTAGGATTTTTGGTGACCGTGGATGGGCATATCTACTGGCAATAAGACTAGGCACATGTTCAGGTTTAGCAGAACCTGCCAGACCGTTGCCCAACGTGGTAGAAGATTCATTGATCGCGTGTGGAAGGCCAGGACTCAGGAATATTTTTGAGAAGGAAAATTTATTAAGAACTGGCGGGGCACAGTGGACTCTTGTCCAAAAAGCCGAGTCCCGGATAGGGTTTTTGGGTCCCTTTTATACAGAGGATGTGGGAGTGGGGAGTCAAATGGTGCATTGTTTGAGTACTGGATAAGCTTGAATAACACACATCCCCCACATTACAGGTAAGCTTGAACTGACATAGTCTGCATCCTCCCTGAATATCCACAGCCTTTAGAGCCTATATTATCTAACTGGCTTTCCCGGAACCACTGGAGCGGTTGGCATGGTTACAAAAGGCAGGGGCTGCAGTTCTTACTGTTTGCATGCACACATGGCTTATGCTGGAATCTTAAGTTCTAAAATTTACACACACAGCCCGTGTTATTCATGAAGAAACACACAGCCCCCACACATAGCCCATATCATTTGTACCATTTTACACTTCCACAGACAGCGCCTGAGCGTTCCAGTCCTGCTCCACCTTGCCAACACTAGTGATTTTCTGGCTTTCTCACTTTGGCAGTTGTGGTGAGCATCTCGTTGTGGCATCTCATGAATGAAAACTCGCGTTTCTAACTTGAATATTCCTGACGATCGATGAATTTGAGAAGATTTTCAGATGCTTATTGGCCATTTGGAGATCTTATTAGTCTTTCCCTTGCCTCCCTATTGGACTGTCATCTTTTTCTTATTGCTTGGCAGTTCTTTGTATGCTCTGGACGTTATCTTTATTGTGTTAAGCTGGTTTGAATTGGATTTTCTCTAACTTGCACCCCAAATGCATCTACCTAACACAGACTCATAGGCATTTAGCTTGTACAACATTTTGTTTTTTGTCTTTTTCACATTTTATAATTCTCATAGCCTTAAATCTATTATCTTTACAACAGACGCAGCACAGCGTTATCTCATGTTCATTGAGGAACGTCACTCTCTCTTAAATATCAAAGAAGCTTCTCCCATTCCTGAAGGTGTTTCCTCCTCTGGGTCTCCCACCTGTGGACGGGTGGAATCTTGAACCTTGAGGGCACAGCTAGCGGACACCTGGGTGTGAACCAGGCTGAAGAGAGCCTTCCTAAGGGGAATGCAACTGGAAGACTAAACACTGGAAACTGGTCTTCTGATGTGTTTTATCTGGCCAATCCTCACCATTTTTCAAAAAATGTGGATCAGTAGTCAACATTTTAAAAATAATATATATAGGGAAGCAGACTTGGCCCAGTGGTTAGGGCATCCGTCTACCATATGGGAGGTCCGCGGTTCAAACCCCGGGCCTCCTTGACCCGTGTGCAGCTGGCCCATGCACAGTGCTGATGCGCGCAAGGAGTGCCGTGCCACGCCAGGGTGTCCCACGCACAGGAGAGTCCCAAACGCAAGTAGTGCGCCCCGTAAGGAGAGCCGCCCAGCGCGAAAGAAAGTGCAGCCTGCCCAGGAATGGTGCCACACACATGGAGAGCTGACACAATAAGAGGGTGCAACAAAAAGAAACACAGATTCCCATGCCGCCAACAACAACAGAAGCGGACAAAGAAGAACATGTAGCAAATAGACACACAAAACAGACAACTGGGGCGAGGGAAGGGGAGAGAAATAAATAAATCTTTAAATATATATATATATATATATATATATATATATATAGACAAGAAAATACAGATTTCTGGCTTCTCTTGAAAATGAGAGGCTCTGTCAAAACAGACCCTCAGTCTCATTCGGTGAAAATTTCTTGGGGCTGAGAAGCTGCTGTCTCCCTTTAGATGGGGCACCTGCTTTCTATTTTTCCACGGTCCCCACCACTCCCTATTGTTCTGTATTCAGTTCAACTTATGCTCTACATCACCCACCTCTTCTCTGTAGGTGTTAAAGAGTTTGAGATGCCTAATTTACACCATTAATTGTGTCAATAAACTTTTAATCAATTCACCCTTCAACATCTTTTGAGTAATTCTCCATAAAAGAGTTTAAATATTGACTAATCTCATTCATTTAAAAGGTGGAGAAACCAGGATGATCTGGGCCCAGCACACAGGAGGCTTTAGGCAATACCTGTCAAGCCTCCCTCACAGATAACTGCTGCCCCAATTTAGTGGGAACTCCCTTGAAGCTCAGTCTGTTTTTAATCTCCTTCCAACCAGGATCCACATTCTTGACCCTGTTCTCTAAACCCTCTCTCTTCCCTTTACGCCTTCCTTTCTTCAGCCTAAGTGTACAATGATTCCCTCACTTAGCAAAGTTCAAGTCCTAACAATATTGATAATAATGACACCACTACGCATGTTTATTGATAATAACGTCTTTAACATCCATTGATTAATATCCTGTAGCAGTCAGGATTGGTTAGGTTATGCAGAAGTAACAAAGAAGTCCCCACTTCCCAGAGGTTTAACACAAGAAAGGTTTATTTCCTGCTCAGGCAAAGTCTGCTGTGGGTCCAGGTGACTTTCCAGGGCTGTGGCTCAGTGGTCTGGGCTACCTTGATCTCCGGATCAATGTGTGCTCCCAGTATCACCAGAGCAGGGAAGAGGGAGCCTGGGGAATCCCACACCAGCACTGAACTGCTTCCACCAGGAAGGGATGAGTGTGAATGACTTCTGCTCTTATTTCATTGGCCAGTGTAAATCATGTGACCACACCTATCTTCAAGGAGAAGGGGAAGTGCAATGGCCAATGTACTTGGAAGTGCAGGAAAATTGGAATAACAAACATGGTAATGTAAGCCACACATCCTCCCAGTGTGCCCAGAGTCATGCCAAGCTGTGTACATTATTTCATTTCACAGCAACCCTATGACATAGGTACTATGATGGTCCCCAGTTTTATACTAGGGAAACTGAAGATCAGAGAGGTTAAGTCACTCACCTAGGGCCACACAGCTAGTGAATACAAAGCTAGACTTCTGCCTCGGCACCCTGACTCCTGGGCCCAAGTGTGTAACCTCATACAACACCATGTCAGTCCCTGAGAAGGTGCTTTACTGTGTCACCGGCTTAGCTCCTGTTCTGTCTGTGTGACCTTAAGCAGGTCACTCTCTCTTCCTGAACTGTGGGGTGATTTTGTTCTGTGCCAACTTAGCCGAGTCCATATATTCTAGAATTCTTCCTCTGGATGGCTCTGGAGTAGAGTTGTCCAAAAGAGAAATTTGCAGGAGATTTTCCAAGGTGGAAGTGAAGCAGCTGCAGCTGGCTGGCTGGCCGGGGGCAGCATCCTGGCCTCAGCTCCACCAGCTCCCCCCCCCCATCTCCTCCTGCAGTGTCTCTGAATTCTGTCTGGGCCAGCTGGGGTGCAGCTTCGTGGGGGAAGAGCATGGATTTGAGGTCGCAGTTGCAAAGAGACAGACGTGGGTTCCAGCTTGTGCTTGCGGGTTCCTTTTCACAGTTTCCACGCTGTTCTCCAGGTTGCGATTTTGTCTTTGTTGTTCCTGCATCACATCCGGTTTCCCGAATAAACAACAGACTAACCCATCGAGGCGACGGCCTGGTAGAGCTGCCTCCACCAGCAGCCCTTTGTGGCCCCAGCTCCCACCCAGCCTTTGTCGGGCTCTAGGTCCCCAGCTCCTCTCGCAGTCGCCAGAGGCCCAGTCTCTATAACGAGCTGCTGACCCCGTCCCGCCCCTGGCGCTGACCTGCTTTCCTTTATAAACAAAAGGCCTAGACTAAAGTGTTGCTTTCAAGTTTTCAAAGAAAGAGAAAATGATCGCCCCCCCCATCTAGGATTTTCAGGAAACAGCCTTCTTTGAAGTCTTATTTTGCCCTTGAAAGGTCATGTTTGACTCCATAATAGAAATGCCCGTTTTAATTCAAAGGTGAGTTTTCCCTCAAAAGCTCTTTGAACTTAGGAATCCTTGAAGCTCAGTTGCTTGTTCCCGGACTCATGCCCACGCCCAGCCGAGAAGCAGGGGACAGACCGTGCGTTCATTCAGTCCCCAAATACTTACCAAGAGGCTTCCCCGTTCCCGGCTCGGGGCGACGAGCCGGGCGTGCCCGAGTGTGTGAGGCACGGGCTCTGCTCTCGGGGCCTCTGTCCCGCCGTCACGGCAGCCCGAGCCAGCCTGCCCACCGCCGGGGAGAGGAGCCCCACAATGACCACCGATGAGCTCCGCTTCCTGGTGAGCCACACACAGTGCAAAAGACACTAATTGGGCTTGGTTGCCCTGGGACATGTTTTGACAGGATTTAAAGAGAGATCTGCTTAGATTGCTCTGGGGCAATCTGGAGCAACAAGCCACTAATCGTGCCTGGCCTCAGCTGAGAAGACTTCCTGGAAGATGTGACATTTGGGAGGGCTCGTGAAGGATGCGATAAACAGATAAGACTATCTGAAACACAAACAGATAAGACTATCTGAAACACCCGCCCTGGCTAGCCCTTCCCCAGGGCACGCTACGTGCCAGACAAAATTCTAAGCCCTCTATCCGTCCTGCCATGGAATTGTTACTACAGCCCATGAATTGGATATTATTTTATTGATTTAATCATTCATCCAGTCAATAACTATTTATTGAGACTCTCCTGTATTTTCAGAGAAACTGAGCGTAAAAGAGGATAAGTCTCTGACTTAGGGCCACACAGCTAGTGAATATTTATGTGTTTATTTTATTTATTTTTAATTTTAATTGGGGGTTCTTTTTCTTGCTGAGGAGTAAGAGAGCTTTTCAAATGAAGGAAGTTAACACATTACCTGCACTATCTGTTGCAGGGATTTTTCCAAGTTACTCTTTAGTTGTACTCTTGGCTCTGTTGACAGACAAAATTCCCTGATTCTCCACTGGGAGAGAGACCGTGGGCAAAATAAATAAAAGATAGAACATGTCACGAGGTGATTATGGTTATGGGAAAAAAAACAAAGCAGAAAAGGGAGAGAGAGAGAAAATGCCTGTGGGGGGGTGAAGGAAAGGCTGCAGGGGGTGACACGTGAGCGGGGCTCATCGGGGAGGAAGTCGTCATGCACGTTTGAACATGTGGATATTTGAGGAAAAAGTACCCCAGGTGGGAACAGCGTCCCAGCAGAAGGAACAGCCCATGCAAAAGTCCTGAGGCTGGAGCTCACCTGTTGTGTTGGAGGAACAGCAAGGAGGCCAGTGGGACTGGAGCAGAATGAACAAGGACAATTTAGAAGAAATTCAGAGAGGAAGCAGGTGGTGAGAGAAGGGAGGGTAAGGCCATATCTTGTTGGACCTCATAGCCTTTGGTGGAGCCTCGGGGCTTTTCTCTGAGTGAGATGGTGGTGGTGGAGGAGAGTCAGACCATCTATAGAGCTGCCAGTCAAACAAGGGTGCTGGAGCAGAGAGGATGTGGATTTCTGAGAACTGAGAAGGAGCAATTGATTCTTTCACACAGCAATATATATCTATATATATTTAGAACCAGCTCCAAGTCCTGTGCTAACCTGGGGTTCATCAATGAGCCCAACAGACATCAATGGAAATGAAAAGCAGTGCCAGGAACTCTGGGAGAGGGTAACAGGAGACGTGAACCATTCCAGAAGTCCGCCCTGTTCAGGCTGCATCTCCAGGAGCTGGAACACTGTCCTGCTTATAGTAGGGGCTCAATAAATACCATCTGGCTAGACACGCAAATGAACTCACTCCCTCTCCGTTTCCACAGTCCCTGTTCCATTCAACTACTCAGACTCCTTGCACTATTAATTTAATTCTCACAACAACCCTTTGAAGAAGAATTATTATGAGCTCCATTTTACAGATGAGGAAACTGAGGCACACAGGGAAAGATGAACTTGCTCAAGCGAATCAGTAGCAAATCTGGAACTTGAACCTGGAGGATCAGGCCCCAGAGACTCCACAGAGAATCACTCTCACTAAATTGCCCTCCTGGGAGTCGCAACAACACATGCCCTTGCCAGGAGTAAGAAGAAGAGGCTTGTTTTTCCTACTCTCAACAGCATTGCGTGTTACTTTTTTTTTTTTTTAACTTTGCAGTCTGACAGGCTTCTCATCACAAGACTGAGCATCATTTTGGAAGGGGAGCGTAGTGGACGATGAGGTCAGGTGGTGGCAACCTAGTAGCCAAGGGAAGGGAGGCGCCGTTTGCCCCGTCGTGGGAAACCACTGGGAAGCCAGCCGGGCTTTTTAAAATTCATTTATTTCAATGTCAAAAAATCAAAGAACAGGCAAAAGGCAGTTTAACAAATTATTGAAGCATTGCTCTAACAAAATTTGTCCTGGCACATATATCTCATCCGTAAATGGATTTTAAGCACTGGCAGGTTCTGATTTACATTAAAAAAAAATCTGTCTGGCTACTGAGAGGGGCTGCGTTGCAGGGGTCAGGAGTGGAGCAGGGACGGGCTGTGGCAACAGTGCAGGAGAGCGACGCTGGGGCCGGCAGGGGGGAGACTGAGGAAGGGGGGAGGAGGAAACGGTGGCTCTGGAGCTTGGGCAGGGCTGGGACAAGGGTCAAATGAAGGCGCCTTTACCATGTAGTTGAATGTTGAATTATTCCAAATGAACTTGACCAACTGTTAAATAAAGTATGTCACGTCCTTCTCTACCTTGACCGGTTGCCCTCTTCGGGACCTGGAAGCAGGGTCAGCTTTGCAGTTCTCGGGGCTCGGTGCTGGGATTCGGCAGCGGGAGGGGAGCCTGCCCCGCCCTGTCCCACCCCCCTTGTCTTGCCACCTGCCGTGGGATGAATACGACCCCCGCGCCCCCCCCCCATGAAGATCCCTAAAAGGCTAGTTCTTAATCCCCGGAACCTGTGCGTATGTGACCACGTGGAGGCCCTCGAGGTGGGGAGCCCCTGCTGGGTCACCAGGGGGCCCGCTGGAATGACAGGGGTCCTTCCAGGAGAGGCAGGAGATCGAAGGGGGAGGACGTGATGACGGAATCAGAGACTGGAGTGATGGAGCCAACTGCCCAGGAGCGCCCGCCGCCTCGAGGAGCTGGGAGAAATAAACGGGATTTCCCCTGGAGCCTCCAGGAGGCGCCAGCCCTGCAGACACCTTGGTGTGAGCCCCATAAGACCTGTTTTGGAATTCTGATCTCCAGAACTGGAAGAAGAAGAAAAACTGTGTTGTTTTCAGCCACTGGGTTTCTGATCATTTGTTACAGCAGCAGGACGACATGTGTGCCCCACCGGGGGTCTGGCACTCACGGGACGGTCCTCGCAGGCATTGGAGCAGACCCTCCTGCAGGCATGTCCAGCCTCCGCTCGCTCTGCCTTCGACGGGCGGGCTCGTCTGGCTTGGGCAAAGAATTCTGCAGCCCCAGTACCACAGCGTGGTCTAGAACGGGGAGGGACAGGTTCCAGGTGACCCGTCCCCGCGCCCCATGGACTCCACGTCCACAGAATGAGCCACAGCACATGGCCCTGTGTTGTAGAATTTGAGAGAGGTTCAATTATTTGCATATAGAGAGGTCAGGACTCAGGAATGATTTTGAGAAGGAAAAATGGTTTATCGACGGCCGGCCGGACTCGGGAGCTTTCTGTTTCAATCCCGAGCCCTGAACAAGACTCTTGAGTCCCTTTTATACAGAGAAGAAAGGCCAAAGATCCTTTTGTCTCAGTTCTCAATAGGCTTGAATTAGCATATATCTTCCACATCCTAGGTAAGCCCCCAGCATGGACTTCACACATTCCAGATAAGCCTCTAGCTCATTTGGTCTGCATTTTCCCTGAATATTTAAAGTTTATAAACTTTGCATTGTTAAACTGTTTCCTGGGACTGGAGTCGCTGCCATGGTTACCGAGGGCAGGACTGCAGCCTCTTACCGTCCCACACCCACAAGTCACAGACAGCTTAGGTTATCTATTAAGAGACAAAGAGCCTCCCACCCATAGCCCACATCACCTGGACTCCAGTGAAACTGGACCTGAGATGGGGTTTCGAGGCCATATCCACACGACTTGCTAATGAATCAGATGGGAGTGGTGCAAGAGGAGGCCAGGAATCAAAAGTGATTCTGGGGAAGCAGATGTGGCTCAACTGATAGAGCGTCCGCCTACCACATGGGAGGTCCAGGGTTCAAACCCAGGGCCTCCTGGCCCGTGTGGTGAGCTGGCCCGTGCGCAGTGCTGATGTGCACAAGGAGTGCCGTGCCATGCAGGGTGTCCCCTATGTAGGAGAGCCCCATGTGCAAGGAGTGCACCCCACATTGAGCCGTCCCACGTGAAAAAAGCATAGCCCACCCAGGAGTGGCACTGCACACTCAGACAGGAGTGGCACTGCACACTCAGAGAGCTAACACAGCAAGATGACACCACAAAAAGAGACACGGATTCCCAATGCTGCTGAGAATGTAAGCGGACACAGAAGAACACACGGAATGAACACAGAGAGCAGACAATGGGGGGAAAGGGAGAGAAATAAATTAAAAAAACATAAGTCTTTAAAAAAAAAGGAGGCTGGGGGAGTGGGGCAAGGCATTATTGCTTAATGGGTACAGACTTTCTGTTTGGGATGATGATAAAGTTCTAGAAATAGTGATAGTTGTATAACATTGTGACTAATTAACGATACTGAATTGTATACTTTTTAAAATGGATACAATTGTCAATTTTGTTATATATATTTTACAACTTTTTTTTTTATGTATGAAGTTCTGGCACATGCTACAAATGTTGGGTGCTGAGAGAAGCTGGACACAAAAAGTCATGTATTGCATGATTCCATTTATATGAAATATCCAGAACAGGTGAATTACAGAAACAGAAAGTAGACTAGTGGTTGCCAGGAGCTGAGGCAAGGGGTCAATGGGAAGTGACCGCTTAATGGGTATGGGGTCTCCTCTGGTGGGATGGAAAGTTCTGGAACTAGACAGAAGGGATGGCAGCACAATCTTAGGAAGGCACTAAATGCTGCTCAACTGTACACTTCAAAATGGCTAATGATATGGTACGTGATTCCCGCCTCAATTTGAACAGTTTTAATGATGCTGAGGATTTTGACTTGAACAACTAGAACGAGGTGGGTCCCTTCATTAGAAGGTGAAGCTTAACAGAGAAACGGGCTGGGGGCCAGGAGGTCCATCTCAGAAACCTGAAACGTGAGGTGCCTGGCAGACATCCAAAGGGAGTCAGCCCCACGAGCCTGGCGTTCAGGGGAGGGCGGGAGGCGTGACTTTAGAAGCCCTCAGCAGCGGGGGGGTGTTTTAGGTCCTGGCGCTGCAGGGACGTCTTCTGAGACGGTGTGGTGCGGGGAGAGCAGACGGCCCGGGGCTTTGGTCCTCACGGCTTTTCCAGGTCAGGCAGAGGAGGTGGGTCCTGGAGAGGATAGCAAAGGCGGGGCGGGGGGACCCAAGGGGCTGAGCTTGAAAAGGGTAGAGAGAAGTTACAATGGGAAAAGCTGTGCCTTCGCGTGCAGAGGCACGGCAGGCGCCACTTTAGTCAAACGACCACAGCAAACGTCACCAAAATCATCTGCCACCCGATGTTTGAGAAGGGCAAGCGTTACCTTGTGGAGTTTCTGCCAGAAACGCGTCCCCAGAGCTTAAACGTGAGGACAGGCTGGTGACAAGCCCACACGGAGCGTCAGCCTCCAGGACGACCCGGCTCGGGCTCTTCCAAAGGGCCAGGGCCCTGAAAGTCAGGCAGCGGCGAGGGACGGCTCCAGGAGGACGGAGATGAGAAAGAGATGACGCCTGTCACCGTTGGCTCCAGGAGGACGGAGATGAGAAAGAGATGACGCCTGTCACCGTTTGGAGCTTTTTGTGGATCCCGGAAAAGGCCGTGTCCGTGGAGCGGATCCGCTCCTGGGGGCGCGGGGCCCTGGCCTGGCTCCGCTGGGGCCTGCGCCTGCGGCCTGCGGGGCGGTGGGCCCCGGGGAGGGTCTCGCTGGAGTCCTTGAACCCGGGAGAAACAGGCAGAGACACAGAGAGAACGCGGCAGAGGCAGGAGCCCCGAGAGGCTGAGAGAGGCCCTGGAGGCTGGAGGCTGGAGCTGGGGGAGCCCGGAGGCCCGGAAAGAGGCCAGGAGAGGCTGAGGGGGAGGCCAGGGGAGGGGGAGGAAGGGAGGGGGGAGGCCAGGGAGGGAGGAGGCCAGGGGAGGGGGGAGGCAGGGAGGCCAGGGAGGGGGGAGGCCAGGGGAGGGGGCAGGCCAGGGGAGGTAGGAGGCCAGGGAGGGAGGAGGCCAGGGGAGGGGGGAGGCAGGGAGGCCAGGGAGGGGGGAGGCCAGGGGAGGTAGGAGGCCAGGGAGGCGGGAGGCAAGCCAGAGGCCTGTGGCCCGAGCTGAGCTCAGGAACAGGAAGCCGGAGGAGAAGGCAGACCCCTGCCCCGAGCGGCCACCGGGTCTTGCCCCGGGGCGGAGTCCAGCATCGCCGGCCGCTGACCTTCGGTGAGAGCAGCTCTGAGGGCGCCTTGACGTGGACATTTCACAGCCTCCGAACTTTAAGCTTTTAACCTAATAAATTCCCATTCTAAAAGCCAACCGGTTTCTGGCATATTGCTCCAGGCAGCTTTTAACAAATTAAAACAACTAAATGCAATTTGTGATCCTGCATTAATGAATTTAATTTAAAATGGTTTAAACTGTAAATTTTATATGGTCTGTTTTACCACACCAAAAAAAAAAATTATATAGATATGGAAAGAGGGAGGGAGGAAGGGGGGTGATGGGACTGGTGGCGCCCGCGGCGGCGCTGGGGGGTCGGGGTGAAGGGCGTGCGGGTGTCCTGGGGCCTGGTCCTGAAACTCTTCTGTGTGTTCGATATTACTAAAAACCAGGAATGTAAACAGCACCGAGGGGAGGGTTTCTGGGAGTCGGGGTGTCTGTGTGAAGGCAGAGGGGCTGAGTTTACAGGAGGGGGTCCCAGGACCCTGACAAGGGCCGCCTGTTGGGAAGTGGGGGCAGAGAGCAGCCAGCGAGGGTGGCAGCCCCTTCAGGCACTTCACCATCCAGGGGAGCCGGGAAAAGGGGGAGCTGGAGGTGGGTCAAGGGAGGACGTTTACAGGGAAGATGCGGGAGAGAGCGCGAGTTGGACAAGTTCTCCCCAGGAAGGAGCTGGGACCCCAGCGTGGAGAAGGCACTTGGTGGGGATTTTCTCAGTAGATGCCAGGAATTGAAGGCAGGATCGTGAAGCAGGCGCTCAGCCACGGGAGCTACATCCGCTCCCCACGGACTTGGGCTTTTCGCTGGGAGTGTGGACGCGTCCTCCAGGGGACAGGAGAGAGAGCCAGGTGTATGCTGGCAAGTGCAGATTTGATGGTAGGAAGCTAAAGGAGCATATTTTTATTGCAGCTTACTTGATTCTGTTCTGGTGCCCCACGTGCAAGGAGTGGGCCCTGCAAGGAGAGCCACCCCCAGTGAAAAAAAGTGCAGCCTGCCCAGGAATGGCGCCGCACACACGGAGAGCTGACACAGCAAGATGACGCAACAACAAGAAACACAGATTCCCGGTGCCGGGGAAGGTGCAAGTGGACACAGAAAGCAGAGGGGGGGCCGTGAAGGGGAGAGAAATAAAATTAAAAAAAAAAATACTATACAGCACTTGTGTAATACGCCAGACACTGTTGTAAGCATTTTACCAATATTAACTCGTTCTCTTCACACAATAGCCCTACGCCCAGGTATTGTTATGATCCCACCTTGCAGATGAAGGAATCGAGGTGCAGAGAGGGGCGGTGACTTCTCGGCGTTCACACAGCTGGTAGGTGGGGGACCTTTGGGCTGCAGACTTGATCCCGGGGTGCTTTCCCGTGCTCACGGCCCTGGCTTCTTGGTTCTTAATGGGGGAAGTCAAAAGAGCAGCGGCTGGGGCTGCGTGCTGGGTGGGGCGCCCGGAGCAGCCCCCTGGGAGGGCCAGAAAGGACGGGTGGAGACCCCTCCCCGCTGCACAGCAGATGTGGATCCCGAGGGGCTCGTGCGCCTCGCCCCCTCCGAGCCCGGGGCTGGAGCTGGGTGGTGCAGCGGGAGCTCAGAGCTGGGAGGGAAGGGCCTGGAAGGGTGGCCACAGCCAGGGTCCAGAGGAAACGAGGTCCTTCCAGGACCCGGAGCCCGGCAGACGGGGGGGTGCGGGGCTTTGGGACTGGAGCAGAAGGGGCCCAGAACCTGCAGGGCGTCAGAGCTGGTCTGAGATGGCAGCCTGTGGCAGCCCCCGGCCCGCAGCCGGGGCGAGCAGCAGGTGGAGGGGGCCTCCGGGGCCAGCCGGATCTGAGCTTGCACCTCGGCGCTGCGGCTCTTTGCTGCACGTGACCCCCGCAAGGGTAGACTTGGTGGACTCGCACCGCGCCCCCCCCTGCAGGATGGCCTCATGCCTGGAACCCATGAATCTGTTTCCTCACCGTGCAGGTGTGATTCAGGTAAAGCTCTTGAGACGCGGGATCCCCCTGGTTAACCGGGTGGCCCAATGTCATCCCAAGGGTCCTTGGAATTGAGAGGCAGAGGTTAGAGGCCTCCCAGGAAGAGGCCACAAGCCGAGGAACGTGAACGCCCTTGAGACACTGGGAAAGGCCAGGAAAGGGCTCCTCCCCGAGAGCCTCCGGCAGGCACGCGGGCCTGCTGGCTGCGCTAGACCCCCCGCCTCCAGGACGCACGAGAATACATCTGCGTCATCTTAAACCACTGAGCTTGTGGGGATGGGCCACAGCTGAGGCAGCAAGTTTCTTCCTCTCCCCCAAGAGCCTCGGTTTCTCTTATGTGTAAATTGGGAATACTTGTGAATCCTCCTAACACGAAGTAAGGATTTGATGCCCCAAAAGTGCTTAGCAGGTGCCTGGCACGCAGTGTGTGCTTGATAAATGTTAGCTGTGCTTATCTTCAAAATGGAGAGGAGTCATTCATTCCTGCAGCCAGTGCTGACTGCGCTTCTCCCGTGACCCAGGCACCATTCCAGGTGCTGGGGATGTAGCATGAAGGAGGCACACAGATGCCCTGGCCCTCAGGGGGCTTCCATTCCAGAAAGGGAGGAGGGCAATGAATGAAGGAGACAAGGAAGCTCGATGGGGGGTCGGGCAGTGGTAAGGGTTGGCAGACGGGGTCAGGGGAGTCTTGTGGAGAAGGGGACATTTCAGCAGAGGTTCGAATGGAAGAGAGAGTGAGCTGTGTGGATATCAGGGGCAAGAGCCTTCCAGGTAGAAGGTTCAGCAAGTGCAAAGGTCCTGAGGCAGAAGTGTGCCTAGAGTTTAAGAACAAGGCAAGGGAGGCGGACTTGGCCCAGTGGTTAGGGCGTCCGCCTACCACATGGGAGGTCCGCGGTTCAAATCCCGGGCCTCCTTGACCTGTGTGGAGCTGGCCCATGCGCAGTGCTGATGCACGCAAGGAGTGCCGTGCCACGCAGGGGTGTCCCCCGCGTAGGGGAGCCCCACACGCAAGGAGTGCACCCATAAGGAGAGCCGCCCAGTGCGAAAGAAAGTGCAGCCTGCCCAGGAATGGCGCCACACACACAGAGAGCTGACACAGCAAGATGACACAACAAAAAGAAACACAGGTTCCCGTGCCCCTGACAACAGAAGCGGACAAAGAAGGTGCAGCAAATAGACACAGAGAGCAGACAACTGGGGTGGGGGGGAGAAGGGGAGAGAAATAAATAAATCTTAAAAAAAAAAAGAACAAGGCAAGGAGTCCAGTGTGGATGGAAGGGGGAGAGCAGAGGTAAATGAGGTTAGAGAAGGGACAGGAGGGCGGGGGAGTCGTGCAGGGCCTCGAGGACCACAACCAGGACCTTGGCTCACTCTGCATGAGGCAAGAGCCCCGGGCAAAGGAGGGTGCCAAGACCCACTCAGCAATAGGTTGGCTTGGCGGGAAGGCGACGTAGAAGTTATGACATAAAAGGACAGAGACACACCAGAGAGGAAATGGAGGTGGGACCAGGGGACTCACAGTTTCAGGAACTGAGAGCCTCAACCCTAGTTTCCACATCATATTTATTTAGGAACTAACAAGCAGCTGTTTGTTATTTACAATAAGGAATGGGTCATACAAAGTTCAAACGCCTCATCATGCAAACAGTTTTTCATGCTGACCAGACAGTGTTCCGTCTAGCCCAGGCCCGGTGTTCCTAAGCCCGCACTTTTTGCCTGGGTTATGGAAACGTTTCAACTTCAAACCATGTTCCTACTATTTTCCCACAACATTTCCCCCTTTTTGTTTTTACAAAGCAGCGACGACAGATTTGGTGATTTCTTGCTGCTTGAAGGGCCTTTTTAAATGAACACATATAATGGTTTTTGAACTAAGTGAGGGATGAAAGATTTTTAGTATTCCAACATTATAAATTTCATTACCATAAGAAAACATTGTACTTTATCAATTACAGTAGAGGGTATAGTTTTGTTTTACCCAACTAAACACATTTAAGAATTCGATAGAGTAGCGGGGACCTTACAGCTTGTCCCAATTGTTTGCCTATTCCAGGCTCTTGAAATAGCATTGTCTCTGATGTTTCTTAGTAGGGTCATGGCCAAGGTTTCTTCTATGCAGCCAGACTCATTGCCACCAGGCCAGGGCAGAGAGCCTTGAAGAACTGCAGAAGTCCATTGTTGACCTTTTCAGTTTTTGCACTTTTTGTATTTATTCAGGTTTGTTTTACTTTTATAAAACATTATCTCACTGAATGCTACCACAGTACTTTTACAACTTGCTATATGCCTACTAGTTCTGTCCCGCATATCTCCTTTTATGATTTCATAAAACCATTTTAGGACAAAATACACCTTATTAAACTTCAGTTAGCATTCCCACAAACTTTTTACCTTTTTCAATATTTGCTTAACTTTTATATCTTTCATCTTAAGAAAAATAAATTATTCATTTCAATTTAAGCAAGAACTATTTCTTGTAAAGAGACTCAGTAATTCTATTAATCAAGACTTACAGTTTTTATTATAGAGATCTCATTAACATTTTAAACTTAGGTAATATAAGTGCTTATTTAATTTTTGACTATTTGAATAGAGCTCTTTCAGAACTTTTTATTATCTAATTATATCACCATCTGGAGGTATCAAAATTTACACTGACAATGAACAACCACAAAAACAATTACAACACACACTGACATTGAACACACACAAAAGCAGTTCCAAATCTACTAGCCTAGAATTAATTTCTTCACTGATTTTAATTTGACCTCTCCAAGCCATACTTGCTGTATGATGCCATGCCTGAACAAGTTCTGTATTTTAGATACTTTGATGTAAAGCCACTCTGGAAACAGCAGTTACTGTAGTAAGGGCAATGATGCCCATAATAGCTGCTATTAATACTCCTATAAACTTTTTTGTGTGCTTAAACACTTTTTGTAAGAATAATAGCAAAGCATGCATATCAAGCAAAAACTCAGTATATAAGATGTGGAGCAGTAACCGGCAATTCCTCCTTTTCCAGCTTTTGTTTGGCTTCTTGACTTCAGATTTTTAACTCAGCTCCAGGAGGTAGGTGAAGCTGCTCTAATCTTCAGAATGGGACCCATTTCCGCATCTATCTCTCCATCTGCATGACCGAGGGTTCTGGGTCCCACAGGAACTTCCGTTGTCTCTTGGCATTCATGATATGGCTTTATTCGACGAGCTGGTACCACACAGGACATTCTCTGTCTCCTGGGGAAACACAAGCAAATCCTCTTCCCCAAGGTAACAGCTTCCCTGTCGACCGATCATTGGCCAGTGGATCATTCCACCAAATTAGAGGTTAATCAGACAGAGTTTGGGTTTGAGTTTTAAAATTTGTTTGGAAATGCCTTTCAGCTGCTGTCCCTTCCAGGGTCGTTTCACAGTTAAGAAAATTGAGAGAGATGTACTTACCAGGTGCAATGGATGTGTCATGATGATGGGAGAGAGTGTTGCTGTGGGGGGAGTGGGGGGGTGGGGGCGGTGGGGTTGAATGGAACCTCATGTTTTTTAATGTAATTTTTTTTTAAATGAATTAAATAAAAAAATTTAAAAGAAAAAATTGAGAGTGAATAATGCTTTGTGTAACTGCACCTGCTGTGTCTCCCTGTCTCCCCCTTTTTGTTTTTTAGCATGGGTTTAAGGGTTTGCTCAGACCTTTTCTTACAATCTTTTCTCATGTGACCAATTTTTCTACAATGAAAACATTTTCCAGAGAACCTCTTATTGATTCTCGTCTCTGCCACAGCTTGAGCCATCACTGTAGCACGGCAGCCCTGCAGCCCTACATCCTGGCACAGTTTAACTCCACTCAGGTTTTGAGGATCAACCCCGGGAGCTTTTCTTTCTCGTATGGTAACTGGAAAGGCCATTCGCAATGCCTCCAGATCACCCTCCCTTCTAGCCTGTAAAACGCCCTGTTGTAAAGCTGACGACTCTGGCTGAGTGTCTCCAGCTACGGGAGGAGGGAGGTGTCAGCGGAGGGAAAATTACTTTCTTTTTTTTTTTTTTAAAGATTTATTTATTTATTTAATTTCCCCCCCTCCCCTGGTTGTCTGTTCTTGGTTTCTATTTGCTGCGTCTTGTTTCTTTGTCCGCTTCTGTTGTCGTCAGCGGCACGGGAAGTGTGGGCGGCGCCATTCCTGGGCAGGCTGCTCTTTCTTTTCACGCTGGGCGGCTTTCCTCACGGGCGCACTCCTTGCACGTGGGGCTCCCCCACGCGGGGGACACCCTTGCGTGGCACGGCACTCCTTGCGCGCATCAGCGCTGCGCATGGCCAGCTCCACACGGGTCAAGGAGGCCTGGGGTTTGAACCGCGGACCTCCCATATGGTAGACGGACGCCCTAACCACTGGGCCAAAGTCCGTTTCCCAAAATTACTTTCTAAAGTCAGTTGATGAAGGGGCTGAAGACGAAAACAACTGTAGATTTAGTATCATCAAAAGATTCAGCAAGAGGAACTTCCTCACATTCTCTATCCTCGTTCTCCTCCTCATCTTCTCTTTGCCAGGGTTCCAAAACAGATTTACTTATAATCAAAGTGGGCCAAATAGTAACAGGGAGCAGAACACCTCATACAAATAATTTTTCTCTTTCCCCATTCTTTCCCAGTCTCTCAATTCTAAGCTTCCTATTGCTGGGAACTCTTTGTAAGAGTTCTAAAATACAAGGCTCATTGACCTTAGCTCCTCCAGCTTTGAGGAGTTGTTTCAAGAGACAGACACACAGGCGATATTTTGTTGAACTGTCTCCGTTTCCCATCGTGACCCTGTGAATATACCCGAGAGTGTCCTTACTCACCGAGGGCTTGGAAGGCTTTCTAAACCACTCAGGGCTCTGTGCCGTCACACCAACTTTAATTTCGCTCAAAGTGATCCTTCTTCACTTCAAGTCCCTGTTTGGGCACCAGTTGCTGAGACCCAGCTCAGCAATAGGTTGGCTTGAAGGGAAGGTGACACAGAACTTACAAGATAAAAGGACAGAGAGAGACACACCAGAGAGGAAATGAAGATGGGACCAGGGGACTCACAGCTTCAGGAACTGAGAGCCTCGACCCTAGTTTCCACATCATATTTATTTAGGAACTAACAAGCAGCTGTTTGTTATTTACAATAAGGAATGGGTGTAACATACAATAATAAGGAACAGGTCATACAAAGTTCAAAAGCCTCATCATGCAAACATTTTTTCATGCTGAGCAGACAGCGTTCCATCTAGATAAGGCCTGGTATTCCTAAGCCCACAATTTTTGTCTGCGTTGTGGAAACGTTTCAACTTCAAACCATGTTCCTACTATTTTCCCACAACAGGAGGAACATGAGCTGCCTTCACTTTTAACAGGCCCCCTCTGGCAGTGCAGGGTGGAACACACTGTGGGGACCGAGCCTGGTGCCATGAGCCCGGTGAGGATAGAACTAGAGGGAATAATGGTGGAGTTTGTTGGTGCGATAAATGACTGCACATTTGCAGAGCAAGTCATTGGCGCATAGTAGGCACTCAAAATGCATTAGATGCTCATCATTACGGTTGTTTTGTTGTCCTTGTTCCTATTGTTGCTTTGTTATTATTCCCCCGCTTGTTTCAGAAAATTCCAGAGCTAAGGCTTACCATGGGGTGTCTCCCGGGCCGCACACCCACACCCCAAGGAGAGGAATCATTCTCATGCCCCACAAGCCCCTCCTCCTCTTTTCTCCTTGTCTCAGACTCTCCCCTACTTCATCTCATGACACTCATTCCAGTGGTTACTACGGCAATCCAACAGCCATCCCCAACTCCCTTCTTCATTACTCACTTCTGCTCTAAAGGCTGAAAAACCAGGGACCCACTTTCCCAGCATCCCTGGTAACTAAGAACATTCACGTGAAACTATTATGTCCAGCGATAAGAAAGCAGAATTTGAGGGTGGGGGCTTCTGGTAAAACTTTTGTGTCCCTGGTTTCAAGGCCAGAAGGGGCTTCTTCCTCTTTTCTGCTATGAATGCAGATGTGATAGCCACAGTTGTGGAAGCCACTTTGTGATCAGAAGGTGACAGGCAGAACTAACCATGAAAGTTAACAGGCTATTATGTTGAGTGAAGCAACCCAGGCACTGAAGGACAAATACTACATGACCTCAATGATATGAAATAAGAAAACTGCCTCAGAAAGCTAGAGACTGAACGATAGGCTTACAGGAAATTGGGGGGTGGAGGAAGGATGTGAGCCGACGTCTGCAGGGGTGGAATTTATGATGAGCTGGCAGTAAGTATGAACACAAAGAAGAGATAAAATGGGGGCAAGGGGTTGCCTTTGGGTGGGGCTTTGCAGGTTTGAGGGGGGCTGGGGATGGGCGGATGGGCGGATGGGTAACATTGCCCAAAAGGTGGGGGGAGGGAGGGGCAACATACGAACATAGGGGAGTGTCAGGTGTTGGTTGAGAGTAAAATGCTGAGAAAACCGTATGAAAATATAATTAGGAGGGTTACCTGTTTAGGATGCTTGGAGGGGATGGTCTAATGCGGGATGGACTCCTGGGGAATGTCTGAATGCTCATTTTGCTCATTTTGTTGTACCATTGGGTAGAGACCCAAGTAGTGAGAGTGGGGGTGGACCCACAACCTGGGGAGGACTAATGCCATCAAATAGAGGGAACTGTATCTCTCTAGAGAAAGGGTGGCTCCCAGGGCATTAGGGCAGTTGAGCAAGTCAGGCCCTGAACACTGTTGCAAGTATTTCTGGACATGGCTCCTCGGGAAAGGGAGATTGGCTGTCGCTGTGGGCCCCAAGGGGAGGGGAAAATGGATGTTGAATGGATGGAACCAAGGTAAATGTGGGGGCAAGAGAGGAGTTTCATGAGAGTACACAAGGATATAAAACATGTAATATTACACCATAAACATATAGGGGACGACAGACTAATAATGTAAACCATAATGTAAAACATAGGATAACTAAAAATTTAGAAAACTGTATATCCTAAAGTATGGACCACAATGTAAGCACAGATGTCACCTTGTTTGAAAGCTATTGTCTCAGAGTCTGTACATCAGTTTAAGTAAATATGATATGAATAAGTTATAAGAATATCACTGTGGAAGGGAAAAGGTTTTATGGTAGATATGTGGGAGTACTGTATATTGTATATATGAATTACTGTGGTCTAGGGCTCTTGTGAAGAGAAGCTCAATAATTAGGAAAAAAGAAAAGAAAAAGATAGGATGTAGAATTTTTCCAAATCAATATGTATTCTATATCTAACCTTTAAACCCATCGCTATATTCCATTTTACTAGTAAGGGATCCTGACATTATATTAGGCTTCACTTTTCAGGAAGTTTTGGATCACAGAGTGGCTCAACAATGGCAGCAGAGGAATACTGGTATAGGATACTATTGACAGGTGATATATGGCTGACAGGGAGCTATACAGGGCATATGTCCAGGGTGCATGGTAATGTTTGGATATACTCACAGTGGCAACAATTAAAAACTACAGCTGGGGGGGTACTGGGTTCCTGGCCGGGGGTGCTCTGTCGTGGTCCCTAGGGGAGCAGCGGCAGTCCCCCAGGTGCAACGGTAAGGACCAGGAAGGAATGAGGGTCCAACAGTGAGAGCATGATACTAATGACTATGCTTGTGAGCCTATATGCCTGAAATAAGAACAAGGCCTAGAGCAGCACTGTGCCTAGGAATTTCCTCCTGACAGCCTTCATGTTACTCAAATGTGGCCAGTCTCGAAGCCAAACTCAGCATGTAAATGCAATGCCTTCCCCCCAGCGTGGGACATGACACCCGGGGATGAGCCTCCCTGGCACCGAGGGATCACTACCAAGTACCAACTGATGATGCAACTAGAAAATGACCTTGAATTAAAGGTTCAATGCGGATCAGCAGAATATCCCTGTCTACATATAATAACATGACTTTAAAATGCTGTTTGACCTAATGTGAGGGGGAAATGGAAAGGAGAAATGAGTTTATATGGCTACGAGTCTCTAAAAAAGAGTCTGGAGGTTGTCAGAAGGATTGCCCTTATGCACAACTGAGCAGAGTCTAAGAGACAGATAAAGTAGATACAACCCCAGGTATTGGTTCCTTTGAGGGCTAAAGAGACCCACGGGTTCTATGGTCATGACAGATGGGGTTCACTGCCATGTCAGATGGCCCTTCTTTGGAGCTGGTGTTTCTGCGTGATGGAACTGGACTCAGATGGGATCTCTTTTCACAAGACTTTCATGCTACTTTACTGGAATTGTAGTAGGTTTTGGGGTTTAAGATATATTTAGGGGATTTGAATCTCTGGACTGACAATATGATAGCCAGGCCCTGAGCCTCAACAGACTTCAGCTCCTACACTCTGATTTATTGGACTCACCCCACTCAGCTAAGATGGAGATGAAGAAGGACAACCACCACACCATGGAGCCTAGAGTGCCTACAACTGAAAGCAGGAGGATTGCATCCAGTATCCATGTGGAATCTAAGCCTCCTCTTGACATAGATGTGCAACGGACACAACCAATCCAAGGTCCACAGAGAAAAGGTGGCATTGGTGTGGGAAAAGAGGCCATGGTGGCTGATGGGTATGGGGAATGGGAGGAAGAGATGAGATGTGGAGGTGTTTTTGGGACTTGGAGTTGCCCTGGATGGTGCTTCAGGGACAATCACCGGACATTGTAAACCCTCCCAGGGCCCACTGGATGGAACGTGGGAGAGTATGGGCTATGATGTGGACCATTGACCATGAGGTGCAGAGATGCCCAGAGATGTACTTACCAAATGCAATGGATGTGTCATGATGATGGGAGTGAGTGTTGCTGGGGCGGGGAATGGTGGGGTGGGGGTGGTGGGGTTGAATGGGACCTCATATTTTTTGGATGTAATATTTTTACAAAATGAATAAAATTTAAAAAAAAAAAGAAAGAAAGTTAACAGACTAAGGATTCCAGGCAGAGACAGAAAGAATCTGCGACATCGGATGTCACTGAACCCATACCAGCAATCTCCTTCCTCTGGATTTTTTGTTATTGATAAAAATAAGCACCTATTTGTTCATGTCATTATTTCCTGTTGCTTACAGTCAAACTCTTTCTTTATTGATTCATGTAATTACAGAAGGGAAACCAAGTCTAGAGAGCAGTGGGGTGATGCTCAGCATTACATGGCCAGTCAAGGAAAGTGCCAGAGCAGGATCACAGGAGGGGGAAGGTATGGGGTCTCAGAGAAGACTAGAGAAGGACTGCCTCAATTCTTTGGAAGTGGGACTGTGAGCTTCTCCTGCAGAAAAAGTCAGTCTCAGATTCAGAGAATAAGTCCTGCAGGGAGGACAGACTCAGAGAGAGAACAATTTCTATTCCCAGTTGTCCTAAGGGCACTAAAACAAAAAAACAACAAAACAAAACCACAATAGACTACTCCACCCTGCTCGGCTCACACTAGTTTTTGCCTGAACTGGTTCAAGCTGGGGCTCTATAACTTAAAGTAGAGAAGGTGGTTGCTCTCAATTCTCTATGGAAAGACACTCCATGAATTTTATATCAGAAACTTCTTATGGCTACTTGGTTGAGAGCCAGAAAAGGAGTATGTGTCCCTCTCTCAAGGAGACATCACCTGGGGAAACCACAGGCCTTATTTCTCTGGCAGTATTAGTCAGTCAGTGTAACACTAGCTGCTATAACAAACAAATCCCAAAATGTATAATGGCACAAACGTGATTTGATGTAGCTGAGGTAGAGTGAGCAAGGAGGAGAGTTGGGAGAGACAAAGCCAAAGAAGTGAAAGCAGACAAAACTAGTAGAACCAGATGAGAACTTGGGATTTTACTCCTAGAAAGAAAGGAGCTAGGTCCTACACAGAGTGATGTGATCTGACTTAGGTCCCAACAGGATCCCTCTGGCTGTGGGTGAGACATCTTCTATAGAGCCAGAGGGTGCCAGATTTAAAAAATAAAAATACAAGATGAGCATAGCAATAACAGAAAAGAAAAAGAGTTAGATTGGATTAATCAATTTAAAACTTTCATGCATCAAAGATCATTGTCAAGAAAATGAAGATCACCTACAGCATGGAGAAAATAGTTACAAATCATGTATCTCATAAGAGTTTAAGATCCAAGAAAAAATATTTATATAATTCCTGCAACTCAAGAACAAAAAAACAAAAGAGCCCCATTAAAACATGGACAAAAGACTTGAAAAGACATTTCTCCCAAGAACATGTACCAATGGCCGAGAAGCACCTGAAAAGATGTTCAAACCGTTAGTCATTAGGGAAATGCACATCAAAGCACAATGAGATACCACCTCACACCCACGAGGATGGCATTATTAAAAATAACAATAATCAGTAAACAGCAGGAGTGGCGACAATGTGGAGAAATTGGAACCCTCAAGCACTGTTGGTGGCAATGTAAAATGGGGCATCCACGGTGGAAAATAATTTGGTGGTTCCTCAGAAAAGTAAACAGAAATATCATATGACCTAGCAATTCCACTGCTGGTTGATACCTCAAAAGAGTTGAAACCAGGGACTCAGACACTTGTATGCCTGTGTTCACAGCGACATTATTCACTGTGACCAAAGGTCGAAACAATCCAAGTGCCCATCAACAAATGAATGGAAAAACAAAATGTGGTCTACCCCGACTATGGAATATTATTCAGCCATAAAAGGGAAAGAAGTTCTGATACATGCTACAATGGATGACCCTTGAACACATTATGATTAGTGAAATAAGCCAGGCACAAAAGGGAAACTATTGTATGATTCCACTATGTGAATTATCTAGAACAGACAAACTCACAGAGACAGAGAGTAGAGAGTAGAGTTACCGGGTCCTGGGGAGAAAGGGACACCACAGGTTATTGTGTAATGGGTATGGGGTTTCTGTTTGGAGAAATTTTTGGTAATGGATGAAGGTGATGGTCGCACAACATTATGAATGTAATTAATGCCACTGAATTGTACACTTAAAAAATGGTTAAAATGGCAAATCTTATGTATGTTAGCACAATAAACTTTAAAAATAAGCAGGATGGTCGATTAACTTTACATTTCAGATAAGTTTACCCCATACAATATTTGAGACAGACTTATACTAAATAATATTTGTTGTGGGAAGCAGATGTGACTCAAGTGGTTGAGCTCCCACCAACCACATGGGGGGGTGCCAGGTTTGGTTCCTGGTGCCTCCTAAAGAAGACGAGCAAGACAGCAAGAAGATACAGCGGGCTGGTGTGGTGAGCTGAAAGACACAGTGAAAAAGACACAAGGAGGAAAACACAATGAGAGACACAACAAAGCAGGGAACGGAGGTGGCTCAAGCAATAAGGTGCCTCCCTCCCACATGGAAGGTCCCAGGTTCACTTCCAGTGCCTCCTAAAAAAGAAGGCGAGCACACAACCAATAGACACAGTGAGTGCAAGCAACAAGAGGGGAGGGGAGAAATAAATAAAATAAATCTTTAAAAAAATTTTTGTTGTTTCTCTGAAATTCAAACAACTTACCTGGGCATCTTGTATTTTATCTGGCCACCGTACCCCAGGATGGAAGCAGGGAGGCCCGTGAGAAGCTGGCTTCAATAGTCCAGGTGGGAGGGGGTGGAGGCTGACCCCTCCGGGGAAAAAGTGGGTGGATTCTGGGTCCACCTGGAAGGGAGAGCTAGTGACAGTTCCTAAGAGATGCAGCGTGATGAATGAGAGCGGGAGATGTGTCAAGGGGACTCCCACACTCGGGGCCGAGCACCTGGCAGGGGGGCTGGGCAGATGGGACGGGGCAGGTCTGGGGAGGAGCACGGGGGCTGCTGAGTGCGGCGGGTGTGGAGGAGGCAGGTGGACGTCCACGGCTGGGATTTCGGAAGCACGCCTCGACCACCGGGCTCGGCCACCTCCTCAGACGTCAGGGCCAGCCTCACCCCGCAGGATGAGGCGTTAGGGCATGGCCCGCGGGTGGGGGAGCAAGACCCACCTTCAAGGCCCTGGTGGCTCCTCCCCCGTCCTCCCTGCCTGGAACTAGGAAAGGGAGGACTTAGCTCCGCTCCTGCCCCGGGAGGGCCGAGGCTGAGGCCGCCCCTGGGCCACCTCTGCCTGCCCGGATCGGCTGGCCCTGAGATGCTGCGGTTGCCCTAAGCCCATCGCTGCCACCTCCTGTCATCACCTGGACACACGTCAGGATTCGGCCTGCTTTCTGGATGCGCTAGGAGTGGAAGTCTCCTTCTGTGCTTCCCATGTGGGAATGATATTCGGTTGACTATAAAAGAATACTTTCCAGCTCGAGAGTGAAAACGACGCAATGAAAAGCGACGATGGTGAAGGCTGATTTGGGGACCGAGATGACCGCCACAGGCTTGCTGCCGTGCGGTGGACGGCGGGTGCAAGCATTAAGAGTGTGCTGGCCCAGTGTCGCGTTTCCCGGCTGCTGTGACAAACACCACACAGCGGGTTGGGCACGAACGACAGCCTCCTTGTCTCGCGGTTTCGGAGGCCAGAGGCCCACTTGCTCCCGGGGTCCACTTCGCGTCCTGGCGCTGGCTCCTGGCAAGGACACCTGCTTCCAGCCACCGTGCAACGTCCTGTCCTTTCGGCTCCTGGGACTTCCTGGTCTCTTTAGGCGGCCTTCGGGCACCTGGACGAGGTCCATCCTGCTTGGGTTGAGCCGCATCTTACCTGAAACCCACGTCTTCAGAAGGTCCTGTGTGCCAGGGGTTCACCGGCAGCCACGTGGGTTCAGAGGAAGAGCATGTGTTTGCCGGGGCACGTGTTTCAAGCTACCACACCCATCAGCTCTTGGGAGGGACACTGTACACCTATTCTGAGCAAACCAAAGCATAAATAAACATTTTTAAAACAAATAATACAAATTGGATTTTACTATGATTCTAATCTTTTAGAATGATTGTCCGAACTTCATAACATTAAATAAAAGAACCATTAAGGGAAACGGACTTTGGCCCAGTGGTTAGGGCGTCCGTCTACCATATGGGAGGTCCGCGGTTCAAACCCCGGGCCTCCTTGACCCGTGTGGAGCTGGCCATGCGCAGTGCTGATGCGCGCAAGGAGTGCCGTGCCACGCAAGGGTGTCCCCCGCGTGGGGGAGCCCCACGCGCAAGGAGTGCGCCCGTGAGGAGAGCCGCCCAGCGTGAAAAGAAAGAGCAGCCTGCCCAGGAATGGCGCCGCCCACACTTCCCGTGCCGCTGACGACAACAGAAGCGGACAAAGAAACAAGACGCAGCAAATAGACACCAAGAACAGACAACCAGGGGAGGGGGGGAAATTAAATAAATAAATAAATCTTTAAAAAAAAAAAGAACCATTAAGAGCTATACTTAATATTTACCTATTTAATTACATTGAGGGCACTAGTCATTCAAGAAAAATCATGAGGCATTAGAAGCAGAATGTCAAGTTTGCTGTTTCCAAATTTGGAGGAAATACTCCAGAATCAACTAAAACATCCGTGACAAATCATCTTTGGTTTTTTTTTTCATTTTTTCATTTTTTATTTCTCTCCCTTCGCCCTGCCCCCCACTGCTCTCCGTGTCCATTTGCTGTGTGTTCTTCTGTGTCTGCATATATTCTTGTCAGTGACACAGGAACCTGTGTCTCCTTCTGTTGCGTCATCTTGCTGCATTAGCTCTCCTTGTGTGTGGCGCCACTCCTGGGCACGGCACTCCTTGCACGCATCAGCACTGTGCGTGGGCCAGCTCACCACATGGGTCAGGAGGCCCTGGGTTTGAACCCTGGACCTCCCATGAGGTAGGTGGATCCATTGAGCCAAATCCATTTCCTGATAAATCATCTTTGGTACAGATATATGAAATGCAAAAGAGAAAGCGACAATTGAATTTTTTTAGAGAGATTTATTTATTTATCCCTCTCTACCCCCTCATTGTTTGCAAATGCTGTATCTGTTCATCTTCTTTGTTTCTTTAGGAGGCACCAGGAACTATACCCAGGACCTGTAATGTGGAAGAGAGACACCTAATTGCTTACGCCAGCTCCATTCCCTGCTTTGTTGTATCTCTCATTATGTTTTTCTTCTTGTGTCTCTTATATCATCTTGTCGTGTCAGCCCGCCATGCCTGCCCATCGTGCCAGCTTGCTCTCTTCTTTAGGAGGCACCAGGAACCAAACCACAGACCTCCCATGTGGTAGGCAGGAGCCCAATTGCTTGCATCACATCCACTTCCCAACCATTGATTTTTAAAAGTGTTGGTCCTCAGAGCACAGAATCCTGTTATTCTAAACCCTTTTGGTGGCCTACTTGCATCACTGGTGCTCTTTAGTTTCTTTATGTCCCCACTCCATCTATTTGTTTATTTTATGATAATCACTCTTGAATCTATTACCCAACTTATAAGGCACTGACAATGCCTTACAATAATTGCTTGAGATCAATCATTAAAATAACATCCCTCCCCATGGAATCATGGCCCCCCCTCGCCTAGACCCTTGGCAATATGGGAAGGCAATTCCTTCCCCCAGTCTGGGCAGGTCTTATAACTGCCTTGACCAACAGCATTTGGTGGAAGTACATGGCGTGAGCTTTGAGGGTAGGTCTTGAGAAGCCTTGAAGCTTCTGTTCTCGATTTCTTGGCTCTCTGAAGCAAGCATGAGGCAAAGAAGCCTGGTCTAGCCTGTTGGAGGGCGAGAGGGTGCAAGGCTGCCAGCCAGCCACCAGCACTGACTGCTGCACCCAGGAGTGAACCATCGTGGTCCTTCCAGGCTGGCTGAGCTGACAGATGACTTGAGCCGTATGGGTCATCCCTGGAGAGACCAGCAGAAGCAGTTCTCAGATTCCCAACCTACAGAATCATGAGAAGTAATAAATTGTTCTTCATAGCCACCACTGGGGCAGTTTGTTACACAGCAATAGAGAGGAGTGATAGAGCTGCTCCTTTGTCCATCTTGTGCGGTATCCATCACTATCCTGAATCTTGTGTTGATTGTCCTTGCTTTTTAAGACCATATTTAATTTTTTGAATCATTTTTATTTACAAACTCTTCATATCCACCAAGGAAAAAAATATCTCTTCCTTCCTCCTCCATTCCCTGGTAATCTCAAACCTACTTTCTGTCTCTGCAAATTTGCCACTTCACATATCGCATATGGCATCACATAATTTTTGTCCTTATGTTCCTTGCTTATTTCACTCAGCATAATGCCTTCAAGGTTCATCTAGGTTGCAGGGCATCTCAGAACTTCGTTTTTCTTACGGCTGAATAAGATTCCATTGTATGCCTATGCTGATTTCGTTTATCCATTCATTTGTTGATGGACACTGGGCCGTTTCCAGCATTTGCGAATAATGGCACTACAGACATGGGTATGCAATATCTGCTTGACTTCCTTTTGGATATATATCTAGAAGTGGGAATGCCCGGTCACATGGTAATTCCACACTTAACTTTTTGAGGAATTGCCATAGAGCAATGCATCATTTTCATTCCTACCAACAATGTGTGAGGGTAGCAATTTTTCCACATCCTTAGCCACTTCTATTTTCCATTTTTAAATAATGGCCATCCTAGTGGTTGTAAAGTGGTATTCATGCTTTAAAAAAAAATTTTTTTTTCAAAATTATTTTGAAATACTTTCAAACTTACAGGACAGTTACAAAAATAGTAGAAACCCCAGGCAGAGAATTCCAAATATCCCGATCCCCCCAAATATCCAGATGCAACAATTTTACCATTCTGCTGCATTTGCTGTTTCAGTCTATCTATCCGTCTATCTGTCGGTCTGCCTATCAATCCATTTTCTGGACACTTGAGTGTAGGTTGTATTCATCGTGCTCATTGAACACTTAACACTGCCAGGTACCGTCCCTAAGAACGAGGACATTCACTTACGTAACCGCCTCCAGGGCTGTTACCAAGTTCAAGACATTTAACACTGATAAAAAGCTTACAGTGTATATTCCAACTTTTTCATATGTTCTAATAATGTCCTTCTGAGTCTCTTCTCCTCCCTTGTTAGAGCCCATCCAGTTTCACTGTGGCAGCTTGAAATAATTTTGTGAATCCCCAAAAGAGAAAGATCCTGTTTGTGAACTAATCCATTCCTGCAGGCAAGACTCTTCCAATTGGGCTACGTCGGGAGGCGTGACTCAGGCTCAGTCTCCTCCCTCTCGCTGGGTGTGTCAAAACATGGACACGGACAGACAGACCTAGAGGGTCTGCATTGTATCGATCCTGCCACATGAGAGAGAGGGTGGCGGGAAAACAGAAGCCCCGGGAGTGCAAGGAGCCGTGGCCGGGGAGAGATGAGCCCTGCCCCTGGCTGCCCCAGCCGAGCCCCAGGACTGTCAATCCTGGAGCGGAGGCAGGGACCTCGCAGAGACTGTCCGTCTTGCTTATCCAGTGGCCAAGCAGCAGGACCGACAGGAGCTGACTCTGGTGAGAAAGCCTCTCTGCCGGTGCCTCGCTGTGGCCTTTTCACAGCCAGCCCGTTGCTGGTACTTTGCATCAGCAGCCCTTTGGCAAACTAAAACAATAACATACTGCGTTTAATTGTCATTGGCTCTTTAGTTGCTCTTTCTCTCTTTGTTCCTTTTTTTTTTTTTAAATTGTGGGGACACATATGTTACCGGATTTTGTCTAGGTTCTTGGGTATGCTGCAGAAATGAATTTCAAGTGCACGTCGGGTGGGTTAGGCCAGTAATTTATCCAGGTAGGGAGGGAAGAGAAATGGGAGAAAGTAACAGATTATGGGTCCCTGGTGGAGAGAAAGGGGCTGAAAAGTGATAAAGCGGCTGATTCACAGACTACAACTCCCCATTTTAGATTATAAATGCCCAGGTTTTACTTGCGGGGGGAGAAGGCGGCCAGAATCGGGGTCCAAAGGGGAGGGAGCGCGTGCAGGCCTCGCACCTGCTTTTTGAGCCATTAATTATCCCACCCCTTTGCTGATGGCAGGGGAGGAATTCCAGCCGTGTGCTGTTCTGATTGATTACCCCCATCAATCCCCCAGGAGCGCCCACTGATAAGGTCCTTGGGGAATATCCGGGGCTTCTTCTGGCTTCCGGAGGAAGTCTAGTTCTGAATGGCAGAATGTTGGGGGGTCTCAGCAGCCAGCTGGGGGGTTTTGACCGCCACACGGACCAGGTCCGTCTATTGATTCCCTGTCTCACTAGCCAGCTTCATCTGTACAAGATGAATTTTCCCATCTCAACCCCTCCCAAGTATACCATTCAGGTTTTTCTATATCTATCTATCTATCTATCTATCTATCTATCTATCTATCTATCTATCTATCTATCTATCTATTTAAAGAAGCCTTAGATTACATAAATGTTTTATCAAAAACATAGGAGGTTCCCCTCTACCCCACCCCTCCTCCTTCCACTCAGGGGTTTTAACCGCATTCGCTATGTTGCAGGGCCCTCACCACCTTCCACTGCTAAAGCTTTTCCATTTCCCCAGGCAGAGCCCTGCACCTGCTAGGCATTCCCTCCCATTCCCCATGCCCCTGTCCCTGGCAACCTGTATTCTAATTTCTGTCTCTGTGAGCTTGCATAGTCTCTGATATTTACTTTCTAGTAACCATGGGGCTTAAATTCAACATCCTAAATCTAAAACACTCATTTACTTTGATATCAACTTATCTTCAATAGCAGATATAAAAACTATGTTCCTGTACCCCTCCTTCCCCCTACTTTTTTGTAATTCTTGCATGTTTATACACTATGAGTCTGAAACCTCTGACTTATCATTACATTTTTTTTTAAGATTTATTTTATTTATGTTTCTCCCCTTCTTCCCCGCCCCGTTGTCTGCTCTCTGTGTCCACTCCCTGTGTGGTGTTCTGTGTCTGCTTGCACCCTCGGTGGCACCAGGAAACTGTTGTGTCATCTTGCTCTGTCAGCTCTCCGTGTGTGCGGCGCCACTCCTGGGCGGGCTGTACTTTTTTCATGAGGGGGTGCTCTCCTTGCCCGTGGGGCAGCCCCACGCAGGGGCTCCCCTGCGTGGCAGGACTCTCCTTGAACACAGCAGCTCTGCGTGTGGTCCAGCTCACCACACGGGTCAGGAGGCCCTGGGGATCGAACCCTGGACCCTCCATATGGCAGGCGGACGCTCTATCAGTTGAGTCACGTCGCTTCCCTATGATTACATTTTATGCATTTGCCTTTTAGATCCTGTAGGTAGTGAAAAGTGGAGTTGCAAACCAACAATTCAATAGTACTGGCATTTATATTTATCTGTGCTTTTATGCTCCCTGGGGATCTTTATTTCTTCGTGTGACTTTGATCTGTTGTCTAGTATCTTGTGGTATCACTTGCCAGGCCAGTCTAGTAGTGGCAAACTTCTTCAGCTTTTGCCTGGAAATGCCTCAATCTCTCCCTCATTTTTGAAAGACAGATTTGCCAGTTATAGAATTCTTGGTTGGCAACTCTTTTTTACTGTTAGCACTTTAAATATTTCATCCAGCTGCCTTCTTGTCTCTATGGTTTCCAGCAAGAAATCAGCTCCTTTGCATGTGCCACTTTACTTCTCTTTTGTGCTTTCAGAATTCTCTTGTTATCTTTGGCCTTCGACGGTTTATTATAACTTGCCGCAGTGAGTCTATTTGCGGTTATCTTGTTTGGACTTCATTGAGCATCTTTTTATTAATTAAAGAAACTGGCCCTTTGTCATAAGTGTTAAAATATGTTTCCAGTTTGAAGTTTGTCTTTTCAGCTTTTTGTGATTATTTTTGCCATAAGGAAGTTATTAATTTTAATGAAGTCATATATAGTAATATTTTATTTTCTGGAGTCAGTTTAGGTGCTCTCTTTTAAAAACCTTCCCTCTCTCCTCAAGAAAACAAATGTGAAGTGCATTAAAGTCTCAATAGTATAATCCCTTTATGTAAATTTTTATATATGCATATATGGATACATATGAATCTGTATACACAAACTTATACATGCATGCATATTACTTATACACAAATATACATATAGGGAAGCGGACTTGGCCCAGTGGTTAGGGCGTCCGTCTACCACATGGGAGGTCTACGGTTCAAACCCCGGGCCTCCTTGACCCGTGTGGAGCTGGCCCATGCGCAGTGCTGATGCACGCAAGGAGTGCCCTGCCACACAGGGGTGTCCCCCGCGTAGGGGAGCCCCACGCGCAAGGAGTGCACCCCGTAAGGAGAGCCGCCCAGTGCGAAAGAAAGTGCAGCCTGCCCAGGAATGGCGCCGCCCACACGGAGAGCTGACACAACAAGATGACACAACAAAAAGAAATACAGATTCCCGTGCCGCTGACAACAACAGAAGCAGACAAAGAAGAACATGCAGACACAGAGAACAGACAACCAAGTCGGGGGGGAGAGAAAGAAAGAAAGAAATCTTAAAAAAAAAAACAAAACCAAATACACATGTATATGCGGCGGCTTGCTCGGTCGGTAGAGGTGGGGTCTGACTGCGGACGAGGGGTCGGTCCAGCTTTGGACGAGGGGTCGGTCCCGCTTGGGATGAGGGGTCGGTCCCACTTGGGACGAGGGGTCGGTCCGGCAGCAGATGAGGGGTCGGTCTCACAGGGGTTGCGCGGTTCGGCTGACGGGGTCGCCCGGCAAAGCCGGCGACGAAGGGGTCGCCTGGAGAAGCAGGCGACAAACTGGGGACAAGGGAGGCCAGGCCCTTGTCAGGGGCTCTCAGGACTGGAGGGCGCACAGCAGAAGAACTACCGCGGAGACAAGGTAAACACTCAAGTCCACTTTATTGAGGGAGAGGCAACAGTTTTATAGGGGCTGGGGAAGGCTGATTGGTCGAAGCCACGCCCTGTTCTGATTGGTTGCCGGCGAAAGGTAAGTGGGCGGTACTGGACGGGGGAGGGGTGGTGATTAGGGATTGGCTGTTGCTGTTGCTGGAAGAAGTGGCAGGGCTTAGTGATTGGTGGCTGCTGTTGCTGGGGTAGAGGGCAGACTTGAGTTTCCCGCCCACGCCTGGCTGTTGCTGCTGTCGGGGGGAGGGAAAAGGGCAGACTGGATTTCTCCGCCCACGCCTGGCTGTTGCTGCTGTCGGGGGAGGGGAAAAGGGCAGACTGGAATTTTCCGCCCTGCGCCTGCGCAGGGAGAAAGAAGAAGAAGGGTGCCGCCCCACAGGCATCGTGTGGCACCATCCGGGAAGAGGGGCGGCCGCGGAAGCATGGCTGCCGAGAAGGGAAGACCCGAGGGCACTCTGCCCCCATGCCGAGCTCCCTTCAGGGGTGGCGGTGAGTCCGACCAGCCACCCTATTATGGGGGCAGCGGCTTGGCCTGCTGCGGCTGCTCCCCCACCAGGCCAGCAAACCACACTTCAGCCCGAGGGGTGACCGCATGTATACACACATTTATATATACATACACATTTATACATGTGTGCATATATACCCAAATACACACATATCTATATCCATGCACACACATACATATGCTCATATCCACATACATAAAAACATGCGCACACATGCATATACACATATACTATCCATGTGCACATATGCACCAATATATACCCATTTGTGGACACAGATATATACACACATAGACACATAGACACGCATGCATATACACATATATAAAATATACAAATATATGTAAGAGAGATATATGGTAGTAATACTTAAACATTTTTTTCTCTTTTGGAAGGAAAATCTAGAACCTGCGAGGGTGGGTGGTTTTCAGGATTGTCAGAGGAGAAGCGGGGCAGAGTGGAGCTTCCTATTTCCAATTCTGCTCTGTTTTAATGTCTAACACTGTGCGTATCTTATTTTAAAATATCTACTGTGACTATTTTGGCAGGGGGGTTATGGGCCATTTGTTGTTTTCTTCTTTATATGGCTCTTTATTAAATAAAAACCAAACCACAACACCCTAACTTTAGAATGTGTCAGAAGGCAGGACCCCCGGACAGGCTGTGCTCTCTTCCTTTCTCTGTAGGTGTGGCATCGAGCTCCTCCAGCCCGCCTCCCCTGGGAAGCCTGCTGCTGACCGGGATTTTCTGAGCCCAGTCCAGACCATGTCCTGGTGGAGAGGACTGTTCAAGCCACGGCTGCATTCCCCACACTCCAAGAACTGGCAGGAGCATCTGCCAAGGATTTACTCAGCCTGGGACACTTACAAGCTTTATAATTACAAGGGATTGTGCAACTAGTGTGCTCACAATGGTTTGCTTTTCCGTAAGGCTTCGCAGTGGTAAATTTGGGGAATTTCCCTTGTGTCGTTCTCATTTGTGACAAGAAATGAGAAACATGTAGCAATTCCATTCAGAAATAAAAATTCCCCCAGGACACCACAGTTAATCCCTTTGTAACGAAGATTAGAAGAGGCAGCTGTTTAAAAGCTGTTACCAGCCCAAACAGCCATTAAAATGTACCAGGAACATGCAATCATTAAAAGGTTTGGGTACCGGAGGGAAAAGAAACACAACAATAGAATGGATTCAAATGCACATATTTACAGTTGTTGTTTTTTCCCTAGGATTTTTTTGGGGGGGAGGTCACAAAAAAGTTTTTTTTTTTAAGATTTTTTAAAAAAAATTTCTCTCCCCTTCCCTCCCCGCCCCGTGTCTGCTCTCTCTCTGCATTCGCTGTGTGTTCTGTGTCTGCTTGTATTCTTGTCAGCGGCACCAGGAATCTGTGTCCCTTTTTGATGCATCATCTTTCTGTGTCAGCTCTCCGTGTGTGTGGTGCCACTCCTGGGCAGGCTGCGCTTTTTTCCATGTGGGGCGATTCTCCTTGCGGGGCGCCCTCCTTGGGCGTGGGGCTCCCTTACACAGGGGACACCCCTGTGTGGCACAGCACTACTTGTGCACATCAGCACTGCACATGGGCCAGCTCACCACACGGGTCAGGAGGCCCTGGGTTTGAACCCTGGACCTCCCTAGTGGTAGGCGGACGCTCTATCAGTTGAGCCAATCTGCTTCCCACATACAAGCTTTAAAATTCAAATGCATTAAGCATGCCCCTTATAGCTTCTGAGTTTGGTTTTTCTCCTTAGAAAAATATCCCTCCTTCTAAAAGTATATATTAATTGACCTTTTGACTTTTTTTTTTGAGCGCTTGATAAATTTGGGGTTTGTATTTAAATCTTTGACCTATCTGGAATTTATTTCAGTGAAAGAAACGTAGGAATCCAGCTTTTATGCCCTCACTCTTCAAACAAATATTTGGTCATTTAATCCTTGTTTTTCCTGTGATTTGTGACATTGCCTTCATCAAAACCAAAAATCTCATATCTGGAGGAAACAAAGTTTTCAGATTATTATGCCTTCCTAGTGCGCTCGACCTGGCTACATCTGCTCCCCTCCCCACCTTTTCTCGAAGTTTCTGAGTTCCTCTCATATGGTAACCATTTTTCAACCTTTTACCTTGCACTCACATGTTAAACTCCAGAAGCCTGGCAAAGGAGCAGTGGAGAGATGTAGGTTCATAGTTAAACCGCTAACACTATCAGCAGTTGTCCACATCACTGAGCACCGCCAAAGCCACGCGATCATGCCCGAATCTGTTACACATTCCCTTGTTATTAGAGAACTATTACATGGGCGCTGGAGCCTTCCCAGGGCAGCTGTGCCTGAGGTTTAATTGTCACTGAGTCGAGCGTGACTAGGCATGTGCTTTGCAGAAATGGTCACTAGTTTTTTGGACCTGGGCGTGACCATTCCAACAAATTTGAAAACCTACCAGTGTAGGTAGGGTGTGCCTTCCCAATCAATGTCACTTTGTGAGAAGTGCAATTATTTGCTCAGAACTGGCAGGAAACGCTTCCAAAAGCTGCAGAACAAATCTAGTTAACTTAGCAGTATCGGTATTTGGGGTCATTTAATTTTTTTAAAAAAAGTATAAGTTTTTTAAAATGCGAAGAAACATAGAGAAAACAAAATGACTTACTGTCTTATGCCAGATTTGCCTTCTAAAAACTGTTAGAACTAGTGTGAGGGTTACAGAGAGAGATGATAGAGAAAGTAGAGCTCCCTCCACTCAGTACCCGCCCCCGCCTCAGAAGCAGCCAGTTTTCACATTCCTGTTTTTCTTTCCAGGAAAAAAAAAATGTCTATACTACCATATATAATTATTCTTTTCATTTATACAAAGGTGATAGTATGTACATTAACGTGCCTTGGTATTTTTCACTTAATAAAACGTTTATTAAGCTTAATAAAACTTAATAAACTTAATAAAACAGCATTAGATACGTAAACCCTTCTTAATGTCTGCAGAGAATGCCATTCTATGGTTGTACCACAATTTAACCAGTTCCATAGGGATGGAAACTGTGATTATTTTCATTTTTCGCTCCCACAGTGTTAACCTTTAATATTTTCTAACATGTGTTGCAGCATATATCCGAGCATATATCCTTAGAGAAAATGCTAGCAGCATGTTCCCTGGAGCAAGAAAAAAAGTAATTTTTAAATTTTGACAGCAATTGCCAAATTGCCCTCAGATCAGTTCATGCTCCCAACAATAGTGTATAAGACTGTTTCACTGCCCCCTTGCCAGCCCTGGGTATATTTATGCAACTTTTAGAGCTTTGGCCAATCAGATACATGGAAAATCGAATCTTGTGGTTATTTTCTAGTCTCTCAATCCTATTCCATTGATCTATGCATCTACCCTTATCTCATGGTTGTTCTGATGTGCATTTCTCTAAGTGCAGGATCGAAACTCTTCTTTGTGCTTATTGGCCACTGTACGTGTTTTTCTGTAAATTTCCTATTCATGTCCACCGACCAATTTTCTCAAGAAACATGTTTCTTCTTCTTGATCACTTATATGAGCTCTTTACATATGAGAAGCTGAAACCTTTGTTGTTCCCCAGTTTGTCATTCTCTTTTGACTTCATGCTATTTTTTTTTCTCATATAAAATTTTTACTTTTATGTAGTCAAACTGGCTGCATGGTTGTTTTTCTTTAAGATTTGGGTTACACTGAGGCTGGGCCCCAACTTTGGTCTATATTTACTTGAGCCCTAGAAGTCCACCCCACTCTGAAAACTCCCCTCCTCTGTAATCATCACTTGTTGCACCCATCTTTTTTTCTACAACTCTTACAATTTCATTGTATAAAATTTTGATCCATCTGGAATTTATTTTGATGTAGGGAGCAGGGTATGGTGTTCTGTTTCCCAGAACAGTTGGACTGTCCCAACATCATTTTCTGAATAATCCGTCTTTCCTGTGCTTATTTGAAACACCACCCATATAGTAAACTACATTCCTGTATTTATGTGTGTCTGCTTCTAGATCTGATATTCTGTTCTGTTCTTCAGCATGTCTTGAACTGTTTTGATTATTGTAGGTTCATAATGTTTTTTTTAAGGAGGTACTAGTGATTGAACCTGGAACCTCAATCACTAGTGATTGAGCAGGCACTCAATCACTGAGCTGTATCTGCTCCCCTGTAATACATTTTAATATTTATTACAGCCAACCCTCATTCTTTATATACCTCTATTTTGTGGTTGTTTTTTTTTTTGTTTTTTTTTTGTTTTTTTTTTTTATTTAATTCCCCTCCCCTCCCCCGGTTGTCTGTTTTCTGTGTCTATTTGCTGCGTCTTGTTTCTTTGTCCGCTTCTGTTGTCGTCAGGGGCACAAGAAGTGTGGGCGGCGCCATTCCTGGGGAGGCTGCTCTTTCTTTCGCGCTGGGCGGCTTTCCTCACGGGCGCACTCCTTGTGCGTGGGGCTCCCCTACACGGGCACAGCACTCCTTGCGCGCATCAGCACTGCGCATGGGCCAGCTCCACACGGGTCAAGGAGGCCCGGGGCTTGAACCGCGGACCTCCCATGTGGTAGACGGACGCCCTAACCACTGGGCCAAAGTCCGTTTCCTATTTTTGTGGTTGTTTATTTCAAATTTTCCCTCCCTATTACCACATGTTGACAGTTTTTAAACAGCTCACCTTGCACTCATAGAAAATGCTTTGGGAGCAGATATGGTTCAAGCGGTTGAATGCCTGTTTCCCACTTGAGAGGTCCCAGGTTCAGTTTCCAGTCTCCTAAAAAAAAAAAGGCAAAACAAATGAAAAAACCAACTCAGGGAAGCCCATGTGGCTCAGCGGCTGAGCACCAACTTCCCGTATATGAGGTCGAGGGTTCAATCCCCGGCCCCCAGTACCACAAAAAAAACTCTTCCAGTCAGTCATTCCTTCTAGCTCCTGATTCCTAAACAAATAAAACCTGTCACTAGGGAATCGGATGTGGCTCAACTGATAGAGCATCCGCCTACCATATATGAGGTCCAGGGTTCAAACCCAGGGCCTCCTAGCTCGTGTGGTGAGCTGGCCCATGTGCAGTGCTGCCGCACGCAAGGAACGTCATGCCATGCAGGGATGTGCCCCGCATAGGGGAGCCCCACGTGCACGGAGTGCGCAAGGAGAGCCGCCCTGTGCAAAAAAAAGCACAGCCCGCCCTGGGGTAGTGCTGCACACATGGAGAGCTGACGCAGCAAGATTACACAACAATAACCAAAAAAAGAGACACAGATTCCCAGTGCCATCAAGAATGCAAGTGGACACAGAAGAACACACAGCAAATGGACACAAGAAAGCAGACAATGCAGGGGGGTGGGGAGGGGAGAGAAATAAATAAAATAAATCTTTTAAAAAAATGCTTCAGGGAAGCGGCTGTGGCTCAATTGATTGGGCTCCCATCTCCCCTATGGGAGGCCCTGGGTTCGTGTCCCGGGGCCTCCTTGTACCGCCAGGCTGGCCGGTGCTCGTGGAGAGCTGACAGCCTGCACCCACAGAGAGCTGGCAGCAAGATGACACAACAAAGGGAGACAAGCAGACAAACAGGAGAAGGTGCAGCGAATGGACACAGAGAGCAGACAGCAAGCAAGACACAGGGGGGGCATAAATAAAAAATAAAAATAAATCTTTATTTTAAAAAATGCTTCAGTTAAACTCATAAGGGATCTCGAAATTTTAGATAAGAAATTTTTGCTTCAGAGTTTTGATCTTGAGAACTCTGCAGCTGCTCAAGCTTATCCGGTGTGAAGGTCATAGGCGAAACCCTCGAAACGCACCTGGAGCATGAAAAGTGACCACATTGGCTACACATTCCTCGTTGTTCCTGAGCATTCACTCTGAGACGACAGTCCCCGCAGCTGGCCTCAGCTTTGCCTTCTGAGAGCGTGGCTGTCTTGTCACCCTGCAATCTCTCTTGCTTTTCTGGTGTTGAAGCAGACTAGTAAGATAGCAAATTAATAGACGGACCTGGGACCTGGCAGAGAGTCCACGTGGACATCAGTAACCCCAAGGTGGCTGCTGGAAGACCCCACCCCCAAGACTCTGCCATCCAGAACAAAGACTTCTTCCTGGGAGCAAGGAAAAGCTCTGGACGTTCCGTAGGGACTTGATCACTGGGTCCTCCCTGGGGGATTGATGGGGGAATAATCAATCAAAACAGCAAACCGCTGGAACCCCTCCCCTGCCATTAGCAAAGGGGTGGGATAATTAATAGTTTCTTTGTTTTGTTTTGTTTTTTTAGATTTATTTTTTATTTCTCTTCCCTTCCCCCCCCCCCCAGTTGTCTGTTCTCTGTGTCCATTCGCTGTGTGTTCTCTGACCGCTTCTATCCTTATCAGGAGGCACCGGGAATCTGTGTTTCTTTTTGCTGCGTCATCTTGTTGTGTCAGCTCTCTGTGTATGCGGCGCCATTCTTGGGTAGGCTGCCCTTTTGCGCTGGGCGGCTCCTTATGGGGTGCACTCCTTGTGTGGGGGGCTCCCCTACGCGGGGGACACCCCTGCGTGGCAGGGCACTCCTTGCGCGCATCAGCGCTGCGCATGGGCCAGCTCCACACGGGTCAAGGAGGCCCAGGGTTTGAACTGTGGACCTCCCATGTGGTAGACGGACGCCCACTGGGCCAAGTCCACTTCCCAATTAATAGTTTATAAAGTAAACCGTGAGGTCTGAGTGTGCTCTCGCCCTGCTCTCTTGCCTCTGGACCTGTTCCTGCCCTCTGCGCCGCTCTTGCCATTTTTCCTCTGCCACTCAAGTAAACCTGGGAATTAATCATCTATAATGGGGAATTGTAGCTTATAAATCAGCCCTCTTTATCCCTTTTCACCCCCTTCCTCTCTACCTGGGGCCCCTGCTCTGTTATTTTCTCCCATTTCTCTTCCCTCCCTACCTGAATAAATTACTGACCTAACTCACTCTGCATGCTCTTGAAATCATTTCTGCAGCACAGCCAAGAATCTAGATAAAATCCGGTAACAGTGTTGCAAGAATGGAGGAGCTAAGACTGGGATTTTAAAAGTGACCCTTGCAAAGCAAAAACTCTCGTAACTGAAAATAGGTTTCTTAAGAAACACAAACAGCCCTGGACAACCACCAAAATGATGTTATTCAAGACTCATCCTAAAACAAGGAGTATCTACAACTGCAAGCCAAACAATTCCTTCCCTCTGCCCCACAGTAGTTAAGTCCCCTCAGCCTGAAGCAGTCAGAATGTACACCGTCCCAATCCCTCAAGACTGAGGAATGAACGAGCATAAGGGGAGAGTGCAACCATGGACCAAAGTAGATTTACTGTTATTTTAGTTATTATCTTGTGTCAGTGGAGTTGGGAAGCAGATGTGGCTCAACTGATAGAGCATCCATTTATTACTTTTCAAACCCCGGGCCTCCTGGTCCGTGTGAAGCTGGCCCATGCGCAGTGCTGATGCATGCAAGGAGTGCCCTGCCACGCACGGGTGTCCCCGTGTAGGAGAGCCCCACGCGCAAGGAGTGCACCTCACAAGGAGAGTCGCCCCACGCAATAAAAGCGCAGCCTGCCCAGGAGTGGCACCGCACACAGAGAGCAGATGCGGCAAGATGGCGCAACAGAGAGAGACACAGATTCCCGATGCTGCTGACAAGAATGCAAGTGGATACCGAAGAATACACAGCGAATGGACACAGAGAGCAGACAACAAGGGGTGGGGAAGGGGAAAGAAATAAATAAAAAATAAATCTTAAAAAAAAAAGATAGTGGTTGCCAGGCACTGGGGGGGGGGGCGGTGAGTAGGTGGGACACAGGTCATTTTTAGGGCAGTGACACTGTTCTGTATGATACTTGTTGGAGAAAATACGGCGCTTCCTGGGGCACGGAGACTGAAATGACTGTAGAGAAAGAACGATTTATTGAGAAACTCTCTCAATAGAGGGGGTCTGAAGAACAGACTTCAGCCCCACCCCACCCCACTCCCCTGAAGTGGGAAACTTGAATTTATACAGAACGTTCCTAGGTGGGGAAATGATAGCTGGTGGGAGGGGGTCGAGGGTCCGAGTGAAGTGCAGGGGCCAATGGGAAGGCCTAGAGGTGAAAGCTTTCCCTGACAGTGACTAGAAGATCGTGGGTTAGGAGGTATGGTTTCTTGGAATGCTGCAGGAGCAGGTGTTTCTTTGTTCTGTAGGGATTTTATTTCCCTCTGATGTGCAGCTAGGGAAGGTTTCCATCTCCTTTACTCCCGTCTCTATGAGCTTTCTTTATTTAACCTGTGGGGACGTGCCGTGCCCTTAGGCACACAGGCTAATGGGGGGGGGGGTGAGGTTAGCCTTTCCCCGGTATGTATCAGGGGAAACTGAGCTACAGCTTGCTCATTATTGCAAACCTCTCACAACCCTATATACATTTGCCAAAGCCTATAAAATTGTACAGCACAAAGTGTAAACCACCGTGAGACTTTGCTTAGTGGCAATGCTTCAATACTGGTTCATCAGTTCTAACAAATGTACGTCAGTAATGTAAAATGTTAATAAGGGAGAAATTGTGTGTGTGTGGCTGCTGTACAGGAACTCTCTGTACTTGCTGTGTAATTTTTTTATAAATGTAAAACTTCTCTAAAAATAAAAATAAACACAAATACACACAGAAAGATGACAGGAAAAGCTTTCTTCCAAGACCTGCAACACATTAATTTACCTGGCAGCAAGAGCTAAGGTGGGCTCTGCAGAGCTCTTGTGTATTTAGCTTTGTAACTTTTTTAAGGCAGGAAAAGTATGGAAAAAGAACTTACCCCTTCCCTGGTCCCCATTTCCAACCCCCCCCCCCAAAAATTCCATGATTCCAGCTGCCAAAATTTTTATTACTTTTTAAAAACGAAAGTGAAGTTCACATAACAAAATTAACCGTTTTAAAGTGTACAATCCAGTGGCATGTAGTTCATTCACAAGATTGTACAGCCATCACCTCTATCTAGTTCCAGAACTTTCCATCACCCCTTAGCAGTCACTCCCCACTGCTCCCCCACGCCCTGCCCCTGGAACCATGAATCTCTGCCTATTTTAGACATTTCGTGTAAATGGATTACACCATAGGCCTTTTGTGATGAGCTTTTTTCACATGTTTTCAAGGTTCATTCATATTATGGCATGCGTTTTCCTTTTTATGGCTGAATATTCCCTAAAAAAAATAAAGAACAGTTCAAGTTCATGGTTAGAAACTGATAAAGCATAGGAAACTAAAATCAACCTTAAAGGTCCCACCTTGCACCCCCTCCCGTACCCCCCGGCCCCGCCCCTCACACCAAGGGCAACTGCTGCGCAGAGATTCTTGCTTTGCTGTCCTAGAAAAAAAAGTCTGTATGCCTTGAACCACGGATATCAATGCCTGGGTACACCTTTTTAAAATAGTCATCAGAAGCATCACCATGCATTCCTTTCTGCAGGATCGTTGATTCACTAAATGGCTGGAGAAGAACTCGCCTGTGCAAGCGGGAGGGCCGGTGCTTGGGGCTGAGCGGCCTGGGAGCGGGGGTGGCGCTGGCCTGCTCTGGCTCTAGATCTGGGGGCTGATTACACAGAGGTGTTCCGCGTGTGAAAAGGCGTCCAAAATAGGACCTGGAAATCAGCACAGGGCTCCGTCTCCTCCTAGCAACTGCAGAGTATTTCTTTCTCTCGTGCCCCATTCATCACTTACCCACGTGGTCTCTGGTTTCCCCCTTTTACAAAAAGGCTGCCACGAACATCCCCGGGCCATCTCAGCACATTCGGACCAGCGTACCTTAAAACCTCGACCGAATTGCCTTCCAGAGGGAGGGCCGCGTCGATGGTCACTCTTAAGGAGAGTAAGCTGGCCTCCCTGCCGCACTTCTCTCAGCATGGGCCACCCTCGGCGTTTCCGAGTTTGCCCACTTGGCAGGCGGGAGACAGGCTCTGCACCGGCTGTTGTCACGAGCGAGGCGGGGAAGCGGGCCTGATGAAGGGCCTGGCGGCTGCCCTGGCCATCCTGGGCCCAAATCGGGGCTGTCCTGCTGGCCGTGGGAAGACAGGGCCGGCTGCTGCCCCGGGACGTGCGTTCCCTCTTCTGGAAAACGGGGCCCATCATAAGGGCTGCACCTCCATTTTATTTGAGGCTTAAACACGGCGATATTTTTAAAAATGCATAGAAGAGTGCACGATACATTGTCTTATATAAATGTTGGATAAATAAGTGAGCAACTGTGTTGGCTTTGCCACATTCTCTTTGTCCTATAAACTTCCTATTGAAATCTGCGTCACTCGGGCAGAGAGACCCATAGGGTACGTGTATCTGTAGGTGTGTAATTGTATTATATACATTATATGTGGGCCTGGGTGTGTGCAGACATCTGCATCTGTCATCTGTCTATTGAGAGAGAAAGGTTTATTTCAAGGAATCCTCTCACGCTGTGGTAGAGCAAGTCTGAAATCTGTAGGGCAGGGCGCCAGGAGGAACAAGCTGGAAAGTCTAGGACCAGGGCAGACACTGCATCCACAGATGGAATTCTTCTAGGTAACCTCAGCTTTGCTCTTAAGACCTTTCAACTGATTAGACCAGGCCCACCCAGGTTATCTTGGATAATGTCTCTTCCTTAGAGTCAACTGCTTGTACTGCATGTTGTAGCTGCTCATCACGTCTACAAAATACCTTCACAGCAACATCTAGATTTGTGTTTGATAGGATTACTGAGTACTGCGCGCTAGCCAAATGGACACAGAAAATTCAGCCATCACAAGACCTTTTGCCAGAGTATTCTGTTTGCTTTTTCCTTGGTATGTATGAGCTCTTTGAAAGCTGAGGAAATTAATCTTTGGTCTGTCATATTTGTGGTATATGTGCTCCCAGTTTGCTGTTTGTTTTTTGACTTTGTGGATTTTTTTTCATTCGGGGACTTAACTGTTTATGTGGTCAGGGTTATTGCTCTTTTCCTTTATGACTTCTGGGCTCTGCGTTCTGCTTAGAAATGCCATCTGCTTCCACAATTACAAATAAATTCACTCATGCTTCTTGATTTCTTTCTTTTTTTTTTTACATCTCTGATCCATCTGGAAGGTATTTGGGGGTAAGAAAGAAGGATCCAACTTTATTCCTTTTTCCAACACTAGCCAGTTTTCTAAACACCAGCTATGTTTAGAGAATCCCTTTTCTCCTCGACTGATTTGAAAATAAATAACACTGTGCTCAGAATCCAGATCCCCAGGTGTATGCAGCTTATTTTTGGGCTCACTGATCCGTCCTGCTGATTCACTGGCCTCTTTCTTCACAGTGAATAAACTAGAGTGATGTGGCAGCTTCAAAAGCCATTTCGTTATCTACTCAGACTAACGTGCCCATGTTAATTTTCCTTTTCCAGACTGTCCCGACCTTTCTCAGAAGGTAGCAGATTTTAAATAGTTTGCTTTAAATTGCCAGGATGTAGTTCAGTTAAACCAATCCAGATACTTGCAAGCCGGGTTTGGAGAATTTGGCTCCTCTTGACTCAACGTCCTCTAAAACTGAGCCCCTTCTCCTAAACGTCGAGGTCACAAGTTGCGCCCAGTAAGCCTCTCCGATAGCCCCTCTAGAGCAGGGACTTGTTGCACCCTCTCCTTAGACACTCCACCCGCCCCCCACTCTCCGTCTGAGCCCCCTGGCCTTGAACGGAGTATGACATCCACCTCCTAGAGATGTGAACTCGCATGTACAGTCTTACAAGTGGACGACTTGGATATGGATTTTAAACAACAAACCCGTGCCGAGCTGCAGCAGCCCTAATCCCCAGCACGTGCACCCCAAGTGCAGAGAGACACACAGGCCAGGAGCCGGCCTGGTGACACTGATAATCACACGCAAAGTCCCTCAGAGAAGCCCCACTGGCAACTGTGGTTTTACTGCACAGCATCGCAAGGGTCAAGGTTGTGTGTCCTCACTGCACAAAATCGTAAAGGTGAAGATTAAAAACCACCTTGGTTAATTTTTTTAAAGAGTTTTATTGAGATAAAAGTCATGTGCCATACAATTCACCCGTCCAAGTGTACACCTCGATGGTTTTTAGTTTATTCACAGAGTTGAGCAGCCATCACCACCATCGATTCTAGAACATTTCACCACCCCCAAGAGAAACCCCAAACCCTTTAGCCATCATCCCCACCCCCGCCCCTATCTCACCATCCCTCCTGCCCTGGGCACCCATTAATCTACCTTCTGTCTCTATACATTTGCAGAGTCTGGATATTTCGTATAAATGGAATCATGTAGTACGTGGTCTTTTGTAACTAGCTTCTTTCACTCGGTATAATATTTTCAAGGTTCATCCGTGTCGTAGCATGAATCGGGACTTCTTTCCTTTTTACGGCTGAGTAATATTCTGTTGTATGGATTCGCCACAGTTTGTTTACCCATTCAGCTGCTGAAGGGCATTCGGGTTGCTTGCACCTTCTGGCTGTTGCAGACAATGCTGCAGTGAACATTAGTGTATACAAATATATGTCCAAGTCTCTGCTTCCAGTTCTTTGAGGTAGATACCTAGAAGTGGAACTGCCATGTCACATGGTAACTCAGTGATTAACTTTCTGAGGAACGAACAACGTGTTTTCCACACCACTACACTATTTTACATTCCCACCAACAACGTACAAGGGTTCCTATTGCTCCCATCCTTACCAACACTGTTATTTTCAGGTTTAAAAAAAAAAATTAGAGGCATTCTACTTGGTGTGAAGTGGTATCTCAGTGTAGTTAAATTTGCATTTCTTTAATGGCTAATCATGTTGAGCATGTTTTCATATACTTATTAGCCACCTGAGTATCATCTTTCAAGTAATATCTGTTCAAATTATTGGCCCATTTTTTGACTGGGTTGTTTTTGTCTTTTTGTTCTTGAGTTGTAGGATTTCTTTCTATACTCTGGATATTAAGCCTTATCAGATGTATAGTTTCCAAATATTTTCTTCCAATCAGTAGGCTGTTTTTTTCACTTTCTTTTATATATATATATATATATATAATTTTAATGTTAATTTTATTACTCCCCCCGCCCCCAGATGGTTCCCAAGTCTGCCTGCTCGTTGCCTGCTCCTCTTTTTTAGGAGGCTCCAGGAACCAAACCCAGGACCTCTCAGCCATTTGAGCCCCTTCCACTCCCTGCTGGTTGCATCATCTGCTGGTGGTGGCATCTGCTCCTTGCAGCACCTGCTCATCTTCTTTAGGAGGCACTGGGAACCAAACTCAGGACCTCCCACGTGGGAGGCAGGCACCCAATTGCTTGAGCCACATCCTCTCCCTTCACTTTCTTGACAATGTCCTTTGATGCTCAGTTTTAAATTTTTATGAAGTCCATTTTATCTATTTTTCCTTTTGTTGCTTGTGCTTTTGGTATAAATTCTAACAACCCATTGCCTACTACAGGGTTCTGAAGATATTTTCCTATGTTTTCTTGTACCAGTTTTATAGTATTCGTATTTTACATTTGAGTTGTTAATCCATTTTGAATTAATTTTTGTATATGTTGAGAGGTAGGGGTTCACATTCATTCCTTTGCATGTTGATTTCCAGTTGTCCCAGCACCATTTACTGAAGAGACTCTTTTTGCCCTATTGAAAGGACTTGGCACGCTTGTGAAAAATCAGTTGGCCATAGATGTGTGGATTTATCACTGGACTCTCATTCTATTCTTACGCCAGTATTATCACACTGCAACTTTGTAGTAAGTTGTTTTTTTTTGTTTTTTTTTTTTTGTTTTGTTTTTTCAATTCAGGTTGTTAATGTAGTAAATTTTAAAATCAGAAAGCATGAGTTCTTCAACTTTGTTCTTTTTTTTTCAAGACTTTTTGGGGCTCCTTGTAACGCCATATGAATTTTTGGATTAGATTTCCCATGGCTGCAAAAAAGGCTGGTGGGATTTTTACAGGGATTGCACTGAATTTGTAGATCATATTAGGCAGTGTTGATATCTTACCAATATTACATCTTCCAATCCATGAACACGGGGTTTCTTTCCATTTATTTTAGGTCTTCTTTAATTTCTTTCAGCAATGTTTTGTGGCTTTTGGTTTCTTTCATCTCCTGGGTTAAATTCATTCCTAGGTATTTTATTCTTTTAGATGTTGTATTAGTCAGCCAAAGGGGTGCTAATGCAAAGTACCAGAAATCTGTTGGCTTTTATAAAGGGGATTTATTTGGGGTAGAAGCTTACAGTTACTCGGCCCAAAAGAGTACAACTCAGGGTTACTTTTCTCACCAAAGTCCGTTGCCACATGTTGAAGCAAGATGGCAGGCAATACCTGCGAGGATTCAGCCTTCCTTTTTCTCCTTAAGCCTTGTGGAGCCAGCTTCTGCTCTCAGCAGTAAGTTGGAGGGCTTGTTTCTTTCTGAGCTCAGCTGCTCTGGTCTCTTCACAGCATCAGTTGTAAACTCTCAGGTGAATGGCTCATCTCTCTTTCCGGGAACAGAGGATCAAAGCTGACAAGTTCTCTCCTCTTCCATGTCTGTGGCGCTCTCTCTCTTCCTTGTGTTCTCCTGTGTGAGTGTCCATTTATACAGCCCACCAAGGGGGCAGGGACTCCACCCTGCACGCCCTCATGACATGGATGAATCAAAGCCCTAATCTGGATTTAATCAAGTAAACATAAAGATTTTGAATTTAAATAAAAAGATATCATGCCCAGAGGAACGGACTAATTTATAAAAATATCTGCATCCTTTTTTTAGAATTCATAAATAATATCAAACTGCCACAGATGCTATTGTAAATGGAATTATTTTCCGGATTTCCTTTTCAGATTGTTCATTACTGGTGTATAAAAACCCAACTCACTTCTGGGTTTTTATCTTGTATCCTGCAGCTTTGCTGAACTGGCTTTCTACTTTCTCCTCACCAGTCCCCATCCTTCAAAACTCCACTCCCAGCTGGAGCATAAACGATTTGTCCCAAACCTCTACAGGGTCCTTCGTTACCTACTTTGTCCTCTCTGCATTTGCTTCCTTTTGGAAACCACCCCTTCCCTGCTTCCACTTAAGTCTGAAGGGGACCAGCTGTCAATCAAGGGACAATGTGACTGGGACTGGCCAATCAGATACTAAGTTCCCCTGGCTCCTCTGGTTCCAGGCTAGGCATGTGATCCACACTGGGCCTATCACCCATGCGCAGTGCTGATGCGCGCAAGGAGTGCCGTGCCACGCAGGGGTGACCCCCGCGTAGGGGAGCCCCACGCGCAAGGAGTGCGCCCCGTAAGGAGAGCCGCCCAGTGCGAAAGAAAGTGCAGCCTGCCCAGGAATGGCGCCGCCCACACTTCCCGTGCCGCTGACGACAACAGAAGCGGACAAAGACACAAGACACAGCAAATAGACACAGAGAACAGACAACCGGGGGAGGGGGGGGGAATTAAATAAATAAATAAATCTTTTAAAAAAAAAAACAAACAAACTGGGCCTATCAGAGTCTTCCCTGGGACTTTGGCTAGAACTAGCTGCAAAAACACCCACCTTTACTGGGAGCTGGAAGGATCAAACAGCTTTGCCCTGGGGCAATGGCCTTTGTCATCCAATGGAGAGGTTCACCTGAGAATGAAATGAACACAGAAAGCAGCAGGGCTGAAAGAGGCAGCGTGCCAGATTCATGAGGCTTTACTTTGAGAAGCTGGACACAGACATACCTGAAGGCATTAGCCCTGACATTTCATTAATATAAGCCAATAAAAATCCCTTTTCAGATTTAGCCAGTCTTTTTTGCTGGTGGTGGTTTTTGTGTGTGTGTGTTTTTTTTAACCCTGAGGGGTTTTTTGTATGTTTGTTTATAACCCTGAGGTACCAGGGTTCAGAATTGAACCCAGGACCTTGAATGTGTCAAGCCAGCACTCAATGACTGAGCTACATCAGCTCCCCAGCTTTAGCCAATTTTAGTCAGCTTCTGACATTTTGCAACTGATGGAAAATGGCATGCTTTCCAAGATATATTGATAAGTAGAAGAGCAAGATTGAGAAAAAAAATGTGTAGAAAAATAGGGGTGAGGAATATACATGCATGTAAATGTTGTAAATGTTTTAGATACATAGAACACGTATGGAAAGATAAAAAGCTTGCCTCTGAAAAAAAAAAGAAAAAAAAAAAAAGGTTGCCTCTGGAGTAAAAGAGGCTGCCTCTGGCAAGGAAGACCAGGAACCTGGGTGGAAATGTGATTTAGTTTTTACTGTATTCCCTTTTGTACTGAACTATTTCATATGTGAAATAAACCAACCCAAATTACCATAAGTAAGAAGAAAAGGGAAAAGAAAGGAAACAGAGAAGGAAGAAAAAATAAGGTATTTAATGATTCATGTAACCAACAGTTCCAATAGTCTTGGCTTTCAGGTGTGGCTGGATCCAGGCTCGCATATAATATAAACGGAATTTTCTTTTTTTCACTTCTGGCTTGACTTTCCTCTAAATGGCCTTGGGCTCAGAAAGTCTACCCTCTCTGACCTCGTCTCCTAGTATCCCCCACACCTCCATCCTAGCTTGCTCTGTTCCTAGCACGCTGGCCTCCAAGACACCAGACATACTCCTGCTCCAGGGCCTTTGCATTTCTGCCCATGTAGTGGCAAGAGGGCTGCCTTCTTGTCAGCATTAGGCTTACAGCCCACTGGTAGGAACTCCAGGAGTAAGAGACCATTTTGCTCTCAAGAGTACCAGCAAAAATCTCAGGAGTCCCGTCGAACCAATCACTCGATGGCATAAGGAAAGTCATGCTCTGATTGGCTGGGCCCGAGTCATGCGACAACCCTGGAACTTGTAGGGGTGATGATGTCAGATGGGAGGTCTGAGGGAGGCAGGGTCTGTTCTCCAGAGGAAAATGGGGGCTATGTCCAGAGAAAAGGGACTGGATGCCAGGAGCACAGGAACAACCAGCTTCCACTACAGTGCTGTTTAAATTTTTTTTTTTTTAATGTATATACACACACACACATTACTTTTTAAATTTAAAAAGCAGTGAACTCAAAAATAATTGAGGGGAGTGGATGTGGCTCAAGCAGTTGAGTGCCTGCTTCCCACATAGGAGGTCCCAGGTTTCATTCCCGGTGCCTCCTAAACAAAAACAAACAATAAGCAAAACAAATGAAAAACCAACTCAGGGGAGCTGATGTGGCTCAGTGGTTGAGCACTGGCTTCCCATGTTATGAGGTCCTGGGTTCAATCCCCGGCCCCCAGTACCTCAAAACATTTTTGAATATTCTAAGGACAAATATAAATTTAAAATAAGAAAAAAAGTGTAATTCTCCCCATTGGAAAAAGAAACAAAACTCCCCCCTCCCTTTTCTGAACACATTTGCTTTAGAAAACTTGTAATTCTCAGTACTTTCTCTGCCTTTTTGAAATGTATGTAAACCTTTTCAAAAGCTAAATAAGCCTCTTGGCAGCTTTACAAATGGGTTTCTCTCAAGGACAAAGGGTCAACCTCTTTAAATATGATCATCCAGGAAGATAGGCCCCTAGCTCCCAGTTTCCAGTGGAGGGTGGGAGCCTAACTCCAACCGGCACCTGGCTCCAAGTTACAAACCTGCCCCCTGCCATAAATAATTGAGAAATTTATTTTTCCTTTGGATAAGCGCAATTTGCGAACACAGGTGGTAACCCAATTACCAGGTGAATTTAGGATGAACTATGTGTGACAAACGGTGCTGTCCAGTCCTCTTACTTGAGAACTAGTCATGGTTCATCTTGGGAACATATAATATGAAATGTGTTGCACCTGCCTGGATACATAAAAGGGTGAATTTTTTGTGTGTTTGCAGACTCCCTACCGGATTGCCTGTGATACACATCACACTCTGATTTAATACTTGTTCAGTAATAAAACTTTTCTTTTTCTTTTGTCTTCTATCTGCATTGGAAAGAGATCTTGTTTTTAATTCCATTTCCCCAATATGTACATACATATTACAATCCATATGTCAAAAATATGCTGAAAGAAGCCAGGCACCAAAAACTACACACTGCATGATTCCATTGATACGGAGTCTTGGAACAGGCAAAATTAAGCCATGGTGGGGAAGAAAAATCATTAGAATGGTTACTGCTCAAGGGGTGGGGGCAAGAATCAACCGGGAAGGGGCAGGAGGGAACTTTCTGGAATGCTGGAATTGTTTAGCGTCCTGTGAGGGGCGCAGGTTACGCAGATACCAGCACATACCAACATTCACCAAATAGTTCATTAAGATTTGTGCACTTCACTGTAGGTAAAATACTTATTTTACCTAAAATTGAAAAAGAAGAGATGAATGTAAATGGGTGAGTAAATCGACACAATCCACGTTTCTTTTTGGCAGGCCCCCTACCCCATGCCGATAGTGGGCACTTTTCCTAGAGCCTCCCCACCCTGGCCCAGCCTCCACCACCCGACCTACTGCGGTATCCTCTCAGGGTTCTCGGCTTCCCCCTCAGCCCCTACGATTTTGCTCCCCATCAGCAGCCAGAAGCCTGCTTAGACCCAGGTCAAAAATGACCCGTGCCGAGCCCCCTCCCCCAGCTCCTGTCCCACTCAGGTTCAAGCCGTCCTCGCCGTGGCCCCAGCCCCCCCAGCGCCCCAACCTCATCTGCCTCCTCCACGCTGGTTGTTCCCTCTGCCAAGGCGCTCTTCACAGTTCGGCTGCTTGTCTTTCCCTCACCTCCTTCAAGGCTGTTCAAAGGTCACGTCCTCTGAGAGGCCCTCCCTGACCCCTCTAACCCCCACACACACATTCACCTTGACGTTCTCCCGCTTTAATCTTCCCCACAGTACTCACACCCCCTTCCTATTACAAAGCTACTCCTGGTCTGTCTCCCGCTAGAATGCCAGTTCCGGGAGGGCTGGAGCCTTCGTCCTGGTCCCGCCTGTATCCCCAATACCTACACAGCAGTTGGCACCCAGCAGATGGTCAATAAATCTGGGTTGAACAAATGCATGGATGAGCATCATGGGCACTAGGAAGCCCTGCCCCTCCGCCCCACCCTGGGCTGTGCGCAGGCGCGCCTCGGCACCCCTCCCGCTCGTGCCTCGCTCCTAGGCACACACCTGGACAGGACGCTGCCCCCTCCAGGTCGTCGGAGGGCTTTCCCTGGCCAGACAGCCCACCCTGCCCCTGGCCCCCATTGTCCGCATCTCTGTTTCTCCCCCACATGGGTGTAACTGGAAGGAGCAATTACTTTGTGGGTGGTGCTTAAAGATCTTGGCCAAGTAAGATCTTTCAGTGGGGAGGGGACAGAAAGGGCCCGATAAGAAACCCTTCAATCCAGGTCCTTGTGTGTGCACTCCAGTTCCTCATCACCTCCCTGGTCCTCAAACCTCAGCTTCCATTTTGCCTCTTCTGCCTCTCCCCTCCTTGAGAATCTCCACTCACCTTTCAGGAAGGCCCAACCTAGACTCCTAAAGACCCTTCCCTTCCCCCCAGTCCCAACCATTCCACCTGGCGCTCGCCAACCTACATGTGCTTTAGGACTCTCCGGAGAACCTATTTTAAGATGCAGATTCCCAGGCACAACCCCCAGCGCTCCTGATTCAGTAGGCAAGGGCAGCAAGCAGTGTTCTTAGCAGATTCCAGGTGATTTCCACATGCTCGGCCACCCTGATTTTGGAGTCCCTAGCTTGGCAGGGGCGTGAGCATAAGAAAGGGACATTTTCAGCCAAAAGACCTCAGCTTTTGTCTGGGGAAGAAAGGGAGGGAGTGGCTTTTCAGTTCCCAGTTGCTTTTAAAAATAAACTAGCACTTTCATGTAATTCAGATCCCCAGTTACCCCTTCTAGAAACCTCTGCAAAGGGATAGAAGCCCCCCAAGCTCTGTGGGAGGTCCTTTCACACTGGAAGAACCCAATATTAATAGGAAAACTGACAATCCTCCTACTGGTACCCAGGTCTGACACCCAGGGGGCTGGCTGAGCATCTAGAAGAGTGTGTCCTGCTCTTTCCCAAATTAAACAGCCCGTGCAATCTCAAATGATAGAAGAGACTAAACAGATATTTAACTTGCTAAACTTTATTTTATGCAACACATTTACACTGACTGATCAAGGTATCAATGTGTTAACACAATGAAGCCCTAGTGGACCTGATTTTGAAATTAGGAGCTGGACCATTGCAGGTTTCTGTCACCTTGGAGGGTCCAACTTACTCCGGCGTTTTGTTTTGCACAGGCCCCAGGAAAGACTCGATGCATGCCAATGAGCAGCTGCAATGGAAAACGTTTTCTTTCTTTTTGCATCTTCAGCTAAACTCATCCAGGATTTTGAAAGGAGTCATGACAAACTTCTATGTCAAAGATAAATCACTAACATCTAACAACTGTTCACATTCTTGACAACAAAAACTGAGTTCTGAAAAGGGACGCCCCAAACTTAGAAGGGCTAACTCACTATGCTAGAATAGCATTGCTGTGTTAATACACTTACTTGCTAGTTTGCTATCACATTACTGAAAACTGCAGTTTAACAGGAGCACGTGAATTTTAAGGGAAAACTTGCTTTCACAGTGTCACATTACAGAACATGCACAGGACTGAATTCCACTTAGAATGTTCCTCATCAATGTCACATTTACAAGAAACTCAATTATATACAAAGAGAAGGCAGAAACAACTAACTAGGGACCTTACAAAAGCAAGTTAGCCTATGAACACAAGGTAATATTTTGATAGTCTCCGATGCAGTACAATTTGGTTTATGACATACTTCAGTTCGTCTTTCAGTTTTGAAAAAAATACATGGGAAAAAACAGACCCAGATTAAATATCTGAGGAAGGCTTGGGGTTCCCCAGAATACAGTTTGGAAACCACTAATCGGGGATAACCCGCCCACCCCCATAGCATGGCATTCTGGTCTGATTTTGTGTGCCTATTCAGAGGAAAGAAATTGAGTTTTTTGTAGGATTTTTCTTCCCCTCATACCATAGTGGGAAAAGTGGTTTTCTGCCTCAGAGATGAGAGTCTGGTGGCAGTGAGCAGAATCAGAGTCCTTCCTACAGGTCACTTCCCGTCCCTATGGGCAGCCTTTTTCTCCAAAACTAAGTTGTAGTACCTAAATACTCTCTGGTTAGATAACCAGAGGCTGGGAGCTAAAGAAATGGGAGAAGCAAGGAAACCAGGTCTCCATATAAGATCCTGCCTTAACTTACCCACTGGATGCAGAACAGAGAAGGTGGAAATTAGAAAATGGCCAGTCTGATTTTCAAAACACCAGTGCCTGCATGGTCTGCTCATCACCCAGGAGAGGAAGTAGGGAGTGGGGGAGAAAAGACAAACATTGTGAACTTAAGAGTGACCCTGCCTGGGAGTAAAGGTGAGCGTTCTAGAATGTGCCCCACCAGCGTGGTGATCCTCCCACTTGTGGAGGGAGTTGAGGAGGAGGTGCAGGAGGAGGCCTGGCAGACCAACAGGCAAAGAGCGAAGCCTCCCTCCCTGCAACTCCTTCTCATACATCATTCACCTCTCAGGCTTGAGTTTCTACAACTGGGTCTCTAAGAATGTTCAAAGTCCTGTCTCATCTGATAACAAGAGAAAACTTGAGTTCCTGACTTGAAACGTCTTCCTTGGCCTTCTTTCAACTCTTCAGGTATGCGTGGTCCTCGAAATCACAGCTTCCTGGATTCTGTGGATAAATCAGGACAACTCAGGAGAGGGAAGCACAGAGAGCTCTCATTTGGAAATTTTTTTAACTCCCTAGGATCTTCTGAGTCCTTGAACCTTTCTATTCCCCAAACAGGCCTTCTGGAAACATTCCCCCCATACACCTAAAACCCACATTCCCCAACAAACAAATACTAACATAACCTCTTGTTTACAGTGAAATAACATAAAGCATTCAATTCCTTACCAAGGGAGATGGGTCCATGGAATGGCAGAATGACCTGAGGAGACCATGGCGACACTCATCGATAGCGATCAGTTGGTGGGTTTGCTTTGCCACCTCCTACCCCCACCCCCACCCCCGTGGTCCCCAATGTTGGGTTTAGGGGCCCCTAGGAGAGAGATCAGGGCTCTCGCCTTCTAGACTCCGCGGTACGATAGCCACCGCCTGGGAAGCCCCGTGCTCCTCCTCACCGTCCCTCCGACCGCCCCCCGCCCCCAGACGCCTCTGCCCCACTTGTTCCTCCTGCTCCTCCCCCATCACCCACTCACGGACACGTGCCAAGTGACTTCCGCTGTTACTCACCGGTGGAGGCAGGAGGAGAGCCTTCTGGCTTGGCCTTCAGGCCCTGCGACACTGAGGCCGCCGACTCCGTGGGTACGGGGCCTCTCGGGGCCTTCGGCTGGGATGCGTTCTTTCTTGAGCCCAGGCCTTTCTTTGGCATGGCCGGCTTTTTCTTGGGGTCTTCTGAGTGGGCCAGGACGTAGGAGACAGGCCCCAAGCTCACCCTCTTCCTCTTCCTCCCGGGGGCCAGGCTCCTGGCCGAGGCCCAGCCCATGCTCTTCTTCCGCGTCGGGCCCTCCCGGCCGCCATCTTGCTCCAGCGCCGGGGCCCACGCGGGGCCCTCCCGGCCGCCATCTTGCTCCAGGGCAGGGGCCCGGGCGGGGCCCTCCCGGCCGCCATCTTGCTCCAGCGTCAGGGCCCGCGCGGGGCCCTCCCAGCCGCCATCTTGCCCCGCCGCTGGGGCCCGAGCAGGGCCCTCCCGGCCGCCATCTTGCTCCGCCGCCGGGGCCCGAGCAGGGCCCTCCCGGCCGCCATCTTGCTCCGCCGCCGGGGCACGGGCCTCCGCCGCCGAGGGCGCGTCCTGGGGCGGCTCTCTGCGGAGCTTCCGGGCACACTTCGCGGCTGGCTTCCTCGCAGCCGGCTGCTCCTGCTTCACACAGGGCTTCTTGTTGCTCCTGACATACTCTGAGATCTCCATACTTTCACCAGCCTCGCGATCCTCCAGGCGGGCGGAGCTGCTGGGAAAGCTGCCTCTGGTTCTCTTCCAGGACGCTGGCTCCTGCTTGGGGACTCTGCTCTGCCTCTTCCTCTTGGCGGGAGTCTTAGCCCTCGCCTTGCGCACCAAGGGCTTGGGAGGGTCTCCCCGGCCTTCCGTGTCGTTCCAGTGGTCGGGGCTCTCCATCTTCAAGGCAGAGCCCACCTCAGCCGCCTGCCCCGGCTCCTTCTTGATCTTCTTGGTCTTTCTTCCTGCTGCTGCCGCCGAGGCCGAGGCCGCCGAGGCCGCCACCGCCTCCGCCTCCGCTAGCTCCAGAGCCCTCGCTTCCTCCCGATGGCGCATCTCGGTGTCCATGTGGAAGATGACTTGCATGACCATCCCCAGGAGCGCGCCCAAAGCTTCTACCCAGTTCTCGGAGGCCCGATTCTGGTTCTGCGGCCGGGGCCGCGCTGGCTGGTTGAGCTGCAGCACGCGGACCACATCTTCCATGGTGCGCCCCTCGCCTTCCAGGAAATCATTTAGGTTTTTCAGAAACTCCGCATCCTGGGTGGGGTCTCTGCAGATCACCCTCCAGACACCTCCCCTTCCTGGAAATTCCCGCGGTATGGAGCTCAGATTCACGCCCTCGCCAACCTCAATTAGGGCAGCCTTGGCATTCTCTTCCCTCATAAAAATCTTGTTGAGCAATTGGTACGGGCCTATCGGGGATAAGACCCTGCTCAAGGTCTCCTCGATTTCTGCCTGGCCACATTCCTGTGGAATGCCGGTGACCAACAGCGACCTGTGGATATCCACATCCATCCCCCGGCACCAGTCTTCCAGAAGATTCATCGCCATGTTCACGGACATCTGGGGGTTCTAATCCCAGGCGCAGTAATGAGTCTACGAATCGGACGCGGACTGCCGCGGTCCCCAAATATTAATCCTGCAAAATCGCAGGAGTGGGGTCAGATTCCCGTGAAGTCCGAGGCCTCAGCTCCGCCCCCTCCCGCCCTTTCCAAGACCCCCTCCCCAAACCAGCCCAGGAACCCCCAGGGGGCTTACACGTGTCCGGGAACCTGCGGGGAAACGCTCTCGTTCCTTCCGGCGGGTCTCGATCGGACGGCTTGGCCCGTCCGAACCTGCGCTAGCTCCCGCTGCCCCGGCGCTGCTGCTCCAGGCGGAGGTGGCCGAGGGAGGCCTGCGGCCGAGGGCTGCCGGCGTCCCCCCCGCTCCGTCCGGGCACGCCACCGGCCGACCGCCTCGACCCCAGCAGCTCGGAGGAGCTCAGGCTGGCGTCGCAGCGCGCGCGTGCGCACTGGCTCCCACGCCGCCGCGTCCGGTCCGCCTGCAGCCGCGCTCCCGCGGTCTCTATGGCAACCGGCCGCGGCGTGCCCGGCCTGCGCGCCGGGGGTACACTGCGGTTGGTGCTGTGGAGCCGAATTGCGACCGCTGTGTGCAGAGGGCGGGGGGTTAGGATATTCTGCCCTCTCCGGGGCTACTCTCCACCCTTCTCTCCTCCCCTGCCCTGAGGAGGAGGGGCGGGGGACCGACCTCTGATTGTGCCACCTCGTTCTCCGTCTACCTTCCTTTTGGGTTTAGGTAGCGGGACTCCTGGGAGACGCCAGAGATGGCCGGTGAGAGAGGAGAGAGGCTGGGAATTAATTCCTCTGGTTGAACTCTTAAAAGCCACAGCTCCCATCTGGCAGCCCTCAGCCACAAGTACCTGGTTTCCAGAAACTTCTTGTTCCCCCTCCCCCAGCCCTTTAAGGGTTTCCTGAACTTACTGCCCATAGGCAACACTTCCATTAATATCCTAACACTCCACAGTAACCCCCAATGAATGGCTCTGTTTCCTGCCAGGCCCTCACCTACGCACCCAGCAATGCCCTTCTGGTTTCCTAGTTGTGTCATTTTAGACAAGGAATCTGACCTCTCTGAGCTCCTTCCTCTTCTCCACAATAGGAATAGTTTTGAAAATTCAGTGAGAGCACACCTGAGAGATACACTCAAGTACAACCAAAATCTGTTATTTGGGTTTGGTTTTGGACTTGCGAAATTCCTCTTTCCGGAATCGGACTTGGCCCAGTGGTTAGGGCGTCCGTCTACCACATGGGAGGTCCGCGGTTCAAACCCCGGGCCTCCTTGACCCGTGTGCAGCTGGCCCATGCGCAGTGCTGATGCGCGCAAGGAGTGCCCTGCCATGCAGGGGTGTCCCCCGCGTAGGGGAGCCCCACGCGCAAGGAGTGCACCCGTAAGGAGAGCCGCCCAGCGCGAAAGAAAGTGCAGCCTGCCCAGGAATGGCGCCGCCCACACTTCCCGTGCTGCTGACGACAACAGAAGCGGACAAAGAAACAAGACGCAGCAAATAGACACAGAGAACAGACAACCGGGGCAGGGTGTGGGGAAGGGGAGAGAAATAAATAAAAATAAATCTTAAAAATCAATCAATCAATCAAAAAGAAATGCCTCTTTCACTGTCACCTGGGGCATACCTGACCTTAGGCGTGGTCAATGCTTGGGTGACTATCCAAGTTCCCATCATATTTAATGGGGGGAAAAAGGTGTCGTTCCAATAAAGATGCACATTCTGGTTATAAGTAGAATTTTTTTAAAAAATCTCCTTCTGTGCTTTATATTTTTGAAATTATGAATCAGTTCAAGAATAAGTGTATATCATTGTAGGTTTTAAACCATGGCTGTAAATTCTTTGACACTCCTCCTGTTTCAGGGTGGGGAATCTATGTCCCTTGAGCAGCCTTGTCATTTCTTTAACCAATAGAGAATGTGGTGGTGACTTGTCAGACTGGGTCAAAAGGCCTTACAGCTCCTGCCTTGCTCATCAGGACATGGTCATTCTTGAAATTCTCGGGATCCCTGAGCAGCCCTGTAAGAAGTTCAATTATTCTCTGGCCACCATGCTGTGAGGAAGCCCAAGCCATGTGGAGAAGCCACGCGCAGATGCTCCCATCCACCGTTCCCAGCTGAGCAACAGGCTTAACTGCTCCACCCAAAAGCAGCTTTTCCAAGCAGTGCATTAAGTTTCACGTTGTGGGATTGTTGCATGAAATAGCATTGTCACCATCAAGCCAGTGAATTGGAGACAAATCACTGTGTCTTGCAAACACAATGTGGAGCGAAAGAAACCAGACACAAGAGCACATACAGGAGGATTCCATTTATGTGAAGCAGAAGAGACAAGGGGAGTCCGCGTGGCTCAGTTGTTGAGCGCCAGCTTCCCGCATACAAGATCCCCAGTTCAATCCCCAACTCCAGCACCTCAAAAAATAAAGAGGAAAGCTGATGTGGCTCGGCCAGTTGGGCACCTGCCTACCACAGGGAGGTCCCAGGTTCGAGTCCCTTTGCCTCCTTAAAGAAGACAAGCAGACGCTGCCCCTACCTCAATGAACTAGATGGTGCTCTGCTGCAAGGAGCTAGATTCCACTCCACTGTAACAAGCTAGACGCCACTCCCATAGCAACGAGCTGGATTCTGCCCCCACCACAAGGAGCAGATGCAAGGAGCAGCAGATGTGGGGGAAGTGGATGTGGCTCAGGTCGTTGGACAGTGCCCTGTCATGCGGGAGGTCCTGGATTTGGTTCTAGTGCTTCCTGGAGAAGGCAAGCAGACAGATGAGAGAACCATCTGGGGGAGGGGGAATAAATTAAGAAAAAGTACATAAATAAATCTTTTTTAAAAAGAACTCCTCCAAAAAAAGAGGCAAAATTAGTCTATAGTATTAGAACTCAGAATAGTGTTTTTTCTGTGAAGGGCTAATGGTTTCAAATGCAGGGCTTTGGGGAGGGGTTGGGGGTGGAGCTAGTGGAGCTGTTTCTTGATCTGGGTGTTGGTTACAGGTGTGTTCAAATTGTGACAATTCAATATGCTTCTGAAATGTACACTTCCTGCAAATATATTATACTGCAAGAAGAGGCTTTAAGGTTTTGCTGATGGATTGGATATGCAGCATGAAGGAAAGTAAACCAGGGTACTTGTAGGTTTGGAGAATGAGCGACTGGCAGGAGAGTGATGCCACTTCTTTTTAGATGAGGAAGGTTTGGTGGAGAACAGGTTTGGAAGAGGGAGGGGAGACTCAGAAGTTAAGTTCGGGCCATGATGAGTTTGAGATACCTACGAGCGTTATCAGCTGGGCTTCAATCCAAGCAGCAGACCACTGTGGGTGATACAGAATGTGGGATTTATTATAGGGATGTGGCCGTATGTATGATGTGACCGTATGTATGCACTTCGGGGAATGGAGGAAAGAGTCTATGCCAGGCCGTTGCCTCTGCATGTGGTGTCCAGCCTGAAGTGGCCATAGGTCGTGGGGCTGGAGGGAAGGGAGGGAAGCCGTGCGGGAAACAGCAGAGGATGAGGGCAAACCTGCAACCTGCGAGGCTGCCTGGAGCCCACCCTCTCTCTGACCATCACACGTGACCTGCAGGAGACGCCGATGCACTTGACCATGGAGCTGCACGTGCGCCTGGCCCGGGACTCAGAGAAGCTGGAGGAAAGCTGGCAGGAAGGTGGTGGAGTGTGGGCCCCGGGGCTGCCAAATCCAAGTGGGCCCCGCGCTGACCCGCCGAACGTCGAACGGCTGCTCCTTCATCTCTGCTTTTCCACTCTCGCACACTCTTCACTCGTGGCCCATTCCAGACTGGAGCCATGGGGGGAAAGGGCTTCTGGGAGGCAGAATTCCAGCTTAGCTAAGTTGATGACACAGTCCAAAGCCACCTCAATTAGAATTCCAAGCAGAAAAGCCAAGGAGGTAATTGGATATACAGGTCTCCATTTCCAGAGGAAGGTCTCTGGTCAAGATATCGATCTGAGAGCTGCAACATATGGGTAGTATTTAAAGCTAAGGGACTGGATGAGTCCACCTAAGGAGAGGCTTCAACTGAGAAGGAACCTATGGACAGGGCCTTGGAGCACTCTGTGGTGGACAAGGAGACTGAGAAGAAGTGAGCAGTGAAGTAGGAAGAGGAACTCCAGGGAAGTGAGTTGGAGAAAGTGTTTCAAGAGAGATGAGGAGTCAACCATATTAAATGCTACTAAGAGGATGAGTAAGATGAAGAATGGACCATTCGATTTGGAAAGATGTAGGTCATTGTTGGCATGGAAAAAAAACTATTTCACTGGGGTGGTTGGGACCCAAGAGTGGAACCGTCTTCCCATGTAACAGGAAAGACCCCTGAGTCCAGCCTCGTGGAGGCTGGTAAGCATGGGGGTGGAAGAGGAAGGCTGTCTCTGCCGATTGCTTCGATTTTCTCTATCAGAGAAGAGGAGGGAGATGTTGGCCATCAGAGAATGTGAGGGGTGATACAAAATAGTGGGGTAGGGATGGTTCCCCAAAGATTTTAAGGTGCTGCTTCCATAAGAAGAGGAAGTGGATTGTGGACAGGTGCACTCCAGCTGCACTCCCCCTGACACCTTAGATCTGCTCTCTCATTTGATCACCGTGATCAAGGTGGGTAGAAACAGCCACACATTATAGAAGGGGGAAACTGAGGCTCACAGAGGTAGAGCAACTTGTCTAAGGCCACACAGCTGGAAGGGGGGTAAATTTGGGTTCAAACCCAGGTCTCTATGGATGCTGGAATCTTACCACGTTTGCTGCTCTTTCCTGCTGGATATTGAGTTGGAGATCTCCCCGTAGATGACTTAACTATTTGCAAAGGGGGACACGTCCTTCTATCAGTTTCCTAAGGATGCTGTAACAAATTATCACAAACTGGATGGCTTAAAACAACAGAAATTTATTCGTTTGTTGTTTGGAGGCCAGAAGTCTGAAATTAAAGTGCTGTGACCCCCACCCCCACCCTCCGAAGGTTCTAGGGGAAATCTTCCTCGCCTCTTCCAGCTTCTGGTGGCTCGAGGTGTTCCCTGGCAAAGCTCCAGTCTCTGCCTCCATCTTCATGTGGCTCCTCCCTGGAGCTCTCGTCTTGAATCTCCCTTTGCTTTTCTTTTATAAGGTTACTTAAATAGTTGGATCTACCCTAAATCCAGAATGACCTCATCTTGAGACCCTTAATTACATCTGCAAAGGCCCTTTTTCCAAATAAGCTCACATTCACTGGGTCTGGATGATGGACATATCTTTGGGGAGGGCCACGAGTCAAGCCCTTGCAGAAGCTTTTCAGTGAGGAGACCTGGCGGACACTAGCCAAGCCGGGGCTTCTCGGCCAGGGGTCCACAGGCCCCCTCAAGAGTCCATGGAGCTTGAATTGAACATTTTTAAAAAACCATTCTTGTGGGGATGTGTGGGCGTGATGTATTTTTTAATAATACACAGTATAGAGTGGACTTAGTAAGGAGTCCATGGTTTTCACCTGACTGGCAAAGGGATCCATGGAACAAAAAAAGGTTAAGAACCCCTACTCTAAATCAAGTAATCAAAATTAACAACACATATGCGCAGTCATGACATACCACATTAACAAAAAGTGCAAACCCTGTGCCCCAGCAGTTCCACCCCCAGACATCTACCCAAAAGAGATGTGTTCACTAAAAGACAAGTACAAGAGAAATAAACAAAAAATCAAAATAAAAAATAAATAAAAAGGTTTGTGCAAGGACATTCATTGCAGCAGTATTAATAATAGCTACCATCTAGAAACTACCCAAATGCCGATTGACAGAAGATTGGATAAACAAATTGTGTCATGGTCACATAATAAAATACTGTACAACAATGAGAACAAATGATCTACTACACACACAACATAGGTATTACATTGAGCAAAAGAAACCAGGCACACAAGAGTGCGCAGGATGGGGAGCAGGTGTCGCTTAGGGGTTGAGCGCCTGCTTCCCATGTACGAGGTGCTGGGTTCGATCCCTGGGACCTCCTAAAACAGTAAAATGAGAAGAATGCACACGGTAGGAGTCCATGTTATGGGTGTGTTCAAGTCTTAACCTCTGGTCTCATGCGTACTATCCTTTTTGGAAATAGGATCTTTTAAGGTGTTTTTAGTTATGACAAAACCAATCTGGATTAGGGTGGGCTCAATGCCAACATGACTGGGTCCTTAAAGGAGAGGAAACTGGACACAGTCAGAGAGAGAAGACGGCCCCGGGACAGAGATGGAGCTATGCCACAAGCCACGAATGCCATGGCTGCCCCCGGAGCCTCACAGGCTTCAGAGCAAGCCTGGCCCTGCTGCCACGTAGATTAGGACGTCTTGCCACCAGAACTGCGAGAATAAGTTTCTGTTGTCCTAAGCGTCCAGTTTGCGGTACTTGGTTACAGCAGTTCTGGAAACACTTGACGTTCCCTTTATATGAAGTGCAAAACCACACGCAATTCATCTGGGAGGCAAATCAACATCACTTGCCTCTTGATGTGATACGAGGAGGACAACATAATGTTGCCTCTGTGGTGTTTCTCCCCAAAATGCCTGATCTGGTCTAATCAAGTTCAAACTGAGTGGCATTCTACAAAAGGAAGACTGTGGAGCTGTTCCAAATTGAACACTGCTCAGGAAACATGACAGCTGGCTGCAGCATGTGAGCCTGGACTGGAAAAACAAAATGCTGTAGACGACATTGCTGGGACAACCGAGGAAACTTGAAGAGAGACTGTAACTGGATAGTAGTACCGACGATGTTCAATTTCCTGACCTTGATCGTTGTTCCAAGGTGATACACGTGGTTAAGGGAATGTCCATATTCTTAGGAGCTACAAGCCTATGTATCTAGGGACTGAGGATTGTGATGTAAGAAGTTTACTCTCAAATGGTTCCAAAAAATAATTATAAAAATATGTACGTATCCAGAGAGAGAGGAAGCAAACGTGGCAACAAATGGTTAACAAATGGCTGATGTAGGCAGAGTATACGAAAGCTAATCATACCTTTCTTCCACTTTTTCTTCACATCAGAATGTCTTTCAAAATAACAAATTAAAACAGAATTAAATCTAGTGGATGAGAAAGAGATAAAGAAAATATATATATATATATATGGCAGGATCAGGTGGGCACTCTCACCAGTTTAGCCTGCCTCAAAAGCTGCGTTTCAGCTCTCTATAAAGCCAGCATTCCTAATTTTCCCAACTCTCCCTCTCCAGTGCCATCCACACCCAATACAAATGCACAGAGTCAGGGCTCTAGAACTTTCTCTTCAAGGACAAAACAAAGCAAAATACCTCGGTGTATTTGAGAGTTCTGCTAAGTCGTTATTAGGCTAAAAAAAAAAAAAAAATCAGCAACCTGAACAGGGTAAGAATAAATTTATGAGTAGATTGAGAAGACAATGAAATAGAATGAGTATTTTTTTTTTAATCCCAAAGGCCTTCTTGAGGCTTGCAAAGTAATCTCATGAATATGTGAGGCTTGTTCATGATTCAGGCTACAGACAGAGCTGGGAACTCAATTAACTTGCAAAAGCCTTGGAATTACATTTCTTGTGTCCTGTCTCTTCCAGGATTGAAGCTGGGTTGCAGTGGGACGTTGTGGGAGATAGTTGACTCTCAGAATCAAATACAGTCTCCATTTTTTCTTCTTTCTTTTAAAACTTTATTTTGGCATGCAATGCAAGGAATAACGAATACTGGGTTTTGATTAGTGCATTTGGGCATTTAGGAGAATCCTCAAAGTGGCTGCCTCTGAGAAGGAAGAAAGGGGAAGAGGATCAGGGGATGGGACACAGGTAGCTTCAACTGTAATGTTTTGTTTTGTTTAAAGATTTGTTTATTTGTTTGTTTGTGTATTTATTTATTTCTCTCCCCTCCCCCCCAACCCTGGTTGTCTGCTTTCTGTGTCTATTTGCTGCGTCTTCTTCTTTGTCCGCTTCTGTTGTTGTCAGCAGCACTGGGAATCTGTGTCTCTTTTTGTTTAGTCATCTTGTGTCAGCTCTCCGTGTGTGCGGCGCCATTCCTGGGCAGGCTGCACTTTCGTTTCGCACTGGGCGGCTCTCCTTTCGGGGCGCACTCCTTGCGCATGGGGCTCCCCTACGTGGGGGACACCCCTGCGTGGCACAGTACTCCTTGCACGCATCAGCACTGCGCATGGGCCAGCTCCACACGGGTCAAGGAGGCCCGGGGCTTGAACCGCGGACCTCCCATGTGGTAGGCGGACGCTCTAACCACTGGGCCAAGTCCGCTTCCCTGTAATGTTTTATTTCTTAAAAAAAAAAAAAAAAAAAGACGTAAGCATGGTGTACACATATAATGGAATATTATTCAGCTGTAAAAAGGAATGAAGTGACACATGGGTGGACCTGGAAAACATGATGCTAAGTGAAATGAGCCAGACATGAAAGGACAAATACTGTATGATTCCACTTTTATGAAACATCTAGAATAAGCAAATTAATAGAGATAGAAAGTAGATTAGAGGTTACCAGGGGCTAGAGAAAAGATGAATGGGGAGTGGTTGCTTGATGGGTACAGAGGGTCTGTTTGAGGTGATGAAAAAGTTTTGGTCCTGGGCGGTGGTGATAGTAGCACAACATCATGAACGTAATTAATGCCACTACGTGGTATACTCAGAAACGGTTAAAATGGCAAATTTTATGTTTTATACACGTTACCACAATAAAATATTCTTAAAGGTGTGAATAAATACAGCATACGTTTAAGGTTTGATAAAGATAGGCAGGGCATACACAAGCATTCCTTACATGATTCCCTATTCTCGGTTCTAGGTTTGGAATATTATAGAATTTTAAAAATGAGTTAAAATATTTTATTAACAATAACTTGTTACATTGCAGAGATCACAAATAGCAGACTTATCTTGGGATAAAATTTCCCATGGTCAGCATCATTTTTTATTTTGAATTACTGCATCACAAACAACTTAGGCAGAGGGAAACTTCTGGGGCCCTGGAAATGTGAGACTTCCCAGGTGTGCCGGGAATTAATTGTTCAGAAGACTCAGTCATCAACGATGAAAACGAAGCTTTTGAATTAAACTCTTTCAGTGAACTATGGGGCCAGAGAAAGCAATATTTCTAAATTGTTATTTTATTCCTAATCTATGTTTTTTAAGTTTTATTGCGGTATATCATTCATGCATGAACATACATAGACAGTGAGTGCATAGTAAAAGTTGTGAACTTACAAAACAATCATCTGTAACATCATACAGGGGTCCTATATATCACCCTACCACCAAGACCTTGCATTGTTGTGAAACATTTGTTACAAATTATGAAAGAAAATCATCAAAATCTTACTACTAAGTACAGTTTATATCTTATTTAGTGTATTTTTTCCCCAAACCACCCTATTATTTTTTAAAATATATTTTAATTACGGAAGTTGTGAACTTACAAAACAATCATGCACGTGAGCAGAGTTCCCATGCAACACCCCTTCACCAAGACACCACACCGTGGTGGAACTTTTGTTACAGATTATGAGATACTACCATCAGACTATTACCCCCAACCATGGTCCATAGCATACATTTGGCACACTTTTTCCGAACTTCCCCGTTATCAACACAGTACAGCTTTGGCATAGATGCATGGATATTAGTATTGCTGTTAACCACACTCCATAGGTCACACCCACTGAATTTTCCCCATGCTTCTCCACATTTCCACCACCTGCAACACTGACCTACGTCCACTCTAGCTCACAGAAGGACACTCTTGCTTCTATACCATCAACCACAGTTTTCATCCACCTCTAGGTTCACTGTGTTATTTAGTCCCTAGATTATTTTCTAGCTTTCTTTCAATTGACATTGTCATTCCTAGACTACCCTTTCCAGTCACATTCCCATTATAAACCAGGGGCTCCTCGCTGTAATGGGTTACCATCAACTTTATCCATTTCCACACTTTTACAGTAAAGTTAGTGAAAACTTCTACATGAACACACATTACCCATTAGTAGTCCTTTTCAGCCCTCCACTTATCTCCTAACAACATATACTCCAGGTTTTAACTCCGTGCATCTATTCTTCTTATTTAGTTCATCTTAATGAGACCATGCAATATTTGTCCTTTTGTGTCTGGCTTACCTCACCTAGCATAATGTCTTCAAGCTTCTCCCATGTTATCATGTGTCCCAATTTTGTTTCTTCTTACTGCAGCATAGTATTCCATCGTACGTATATACCACATTTTGTTTACCCGTTCATTAGTTGATGGACACAAGTTGTTTCCATCTTTTGGCAATTTTGAATAATGCCGCTATGAACATCAGTGTGCAAATGTCTGTTCGTGTCACAGTTTTCAGTACTTCTGGATGTATTCCTAGTAGAGGAATTGCTGATCATATGGCACATCTATATTTAGCTTCCTGAGGAACCACTAAACTGTCTTCCCCAGAGGCTGCACCATTTTACAATCCCACCAACAGGGAAGGAGTGTTCCTATTTTCCACAATTCTCCAGCACTTACTGTTTCCTGTTTTTTAAATAATGGCCATTCTATGAGTGTGAGATGATATCTCATTGTCATTTTGATTTGCATTTCCCTAATAGCTAGTGGTATGGAACCTTTTTTCATGTGCTTTTTGGCCATTTATATTTTCCCTTTGGAGAAATGTCTACTTAAATCTTTTGCCCATTTTTAAAATTGAATTGCTTGTTCTTTTATTGCTGAGTTGTTTGATCTCTTTCTATAGAATGGAAATAAAACCTTATCAGATATATGGTTTCCAAATACTTTCCCCCATTGAGTGGGCTGCCTTTTCACCTGCCTGATGAAGTTCTTAGAATCAAAAAAGAGTTTAAGTTTGAGGAGGCCCTATTTATCCATATTGTCTTTTGTGGGTCATGTTTTTGATGTAAGTTTTAAAAATCTACCACCTACCACCAGGTCTTGAAGATGTTTTCCTACATTTTCTTCTGGGACCTTTATGGTTCTTACTTTTATATTTAGGTCTTTGATTCATTTTTAGGTAATTTGTATATAAGGCGCAAGATAGGGGTCCTATTTCTTTCTTTTAGCTATGGCTATCCAGTTCTCCCAGCACCATTTACTGAATAGACTGTTTTGCCTGAGCTGGGTGGGTTTGACAGGCTTGTTAAAAATCACTTGAGGCAAGCAGATGTGGCTCCAGCGATTGAGCTCCCACCTACCACATGGGAGGTCTGGGTTCATTTTCCAGTACCTCCCGAAGAAGACAAGCAAGACAGCAAACTCATCACAATGGGCTGGCAGGCGAGCTGATGCAATAAAATGAGGCAACAAGAGACACACAGAGGAAAACATAATGAGAGACACAACAAAGCAAGGAGCGGAGGTGGTTCAAGCAATTTGGTGCCTCCTTCCACATGGGAGGTCCCAGGTTTGGTTCCTGGCGCCTCTTAAAAAAAGACCAGCACACAACAAACAGACACAGCAAATGTAAATAACAAGGAGGTGGGGAGAAATAAATAAAATGAATCTTTTTTTAAAAAAAACACTTGACCATAGATGGGAGAGTCTGTTTCTGAACCATTAATTCGGTTCCATTGGTCTATGTGTCTTTCTTTATGCCAGAACCATGCTGTTTCTACCACTATAGCTAGGTAATATGATTTAAAGTCCAGAAGTGAGAGTCAAAATGAAAAAATTAAAAATGTAGTTGTATATATATAGATGAAAAGGCAGATATAAGTATATATTTCTAAGTGTACACTTATATATGTACATAGCCTATATTGTGTGTGTATACACGCTGCGATTCATGGCGATGCTCTTTAAGTAGAGGCAGCTGCCTGACCCAGCTCCCACCTGTAAGTCATCTTGTTTACCTGAGGGTTTAAAAATAGTTTTGTTAGACCCTGGACAGGAGTTACTGTGGTTTCCATGACGACACATGGCCCTGTGGTTTCCATGACAATGCTTCCTTGAAGTCCCTACCGGGCCGCCCACCTCACGGTCGGATTAGGGCTGCTCGCCCATCCTTTTCTTCTCTGTCTAGCCTTTGGGCTTTTATTTTGTCTTGCCGTGTATTTTAATTGAGAACCCAGAGAATTTCCATAAATACTAGATACATCCAAGGTCCCGGAGGCTCTGGGGGTCCCGCTAGTTTTCCCCGCGGGGTGAGCTCTAAGAGCCCACCAGGGGGCTGTTCTGGCCCATTTCCTCAAGCTAGTGCCTTAAGGCGCCTCCCCTCCCGCTCACCTGCGGGCTCGCCCCACGCCCGCCGGGCCCAGCGCGTCCCGGTACCACGCCGCGCGTAATGCACGGTGCTCCAGCTCCTGTAATCACTTAAAAGTACACAGGTTCTTTTCACACAACTTTCTCCTTTTTAAAAAGAGTTACTGCTAAAATATTCCAAAAAGGGGGCAGGGGTGAGGGATTGGGGAGATGAAACAAGACTGGCCACTGGTTGAGGCTCCTTACTCTATTCTATGTTTATATGAATTTTAAACTTTCCATTATGAAAGGGGGAAAAAAGGAAATGAAAAAAAAATGAAAGAAAACTTCTTCCTTCCTTCCTTCCTTCCTTCCTTCCTTCCTTCCCTCCCTCCCTCCCTCCCTCCTTCTTTCTTATATGATTTCTGGAAAGAGTGAAAATGCATCCCCACAGGCTTTTTTGTTTTAATCCTAACTGATTCCATAAAATATACTCATCTTAAAACTTGTAAAAGGTCAAATTTATATTGCTATTTGAGGAGAAAGAGGCACCCTATCCTTCCTTATTTGGTTAAATATGTTTAATGAAATGAAAATATACTGTGTTTTCTTTGTGAATACTTGTTATTCTAATTTTAAGAAAACATCACTATTAAATATTTTGCATATTTAAAAAAGGTATAATGAGAAAAAGATAAAAGACTCAAATTATTAAAGTCAGAAATTAAAACTGGGATATTACAACTGGCCTTACAGAGATAAAAATACTCAGAAGGGAATACTATGAAAAACCAGATGTCAATCAACTAGATAACCTAGATGAAATGGACAAATTCCTAGAAAGATACAAAAGACTAAGTCTGAGTCGAGATCACTAGTCAACACACACAGTGGAAAGCTGAAGGTTAATCTATGAAGAATTGTTAAAAAGGTTGTTTGTTAATCTTTGGAAATGAATAGAAAAGGTGAAAGTACGTCATAGTATTTATAATTAGCAGTGTTATTATATGGGTATGACAGTGGTTGAAAGGGAAAGTCTAAGGTCATGTATATTACTAGAAGGAAAACTAAAAAACGTAATGTGGGACAGTATACCATAGTAAAACCTCATGTAAAATATGAATATAGGGAATATTGCATATATGAGATTGCTTTTATTTGAAACCAAATATATGTATGTTAATGTTACAAGAGATTAATATAGGCAAAAAAACAAAAAACAAAAAACCCACACATAATGCTAAGTGAAAGAAACCAGACACAAAGTACTGCATATTATATGATTCCATTTATATAAAATGTAAATATAGATCAGTTTATAAAGATGGAATTAGATTGGGGTTATGTAGGGCTGGGGAAGGATGGAGGGATTGAGACGTTGATGTGGGCTGTGGGTGGGAGGCTCTTGATCTCTTCAGAGATAACCTAAGCTGTCTGACTTGTGGGTGTGGGATGATGAGAGGCTGCAGTCCTGCCTTTAGTGACCATGGCAACGACTCCAGTCCCAGGAAACAGTTTAACAATGCAAGGTCTATAAACTTTAAGTATTCAGGGGAAATGCAAACAAAATATGCTAAAAGCTTATCTAGAATGTATGAAGTCCATGCTAAAAGCTTACCTAGGATGTGGAAGATATATGCTAATTCAAGCCTATTGAGAACTGAAACAAAGGGACCATTTAACCTTTCCTCTCTGTATAAAAGAAACTCGAAAGTCTTGTTCGGGGCTCGGGATTGAAACAGAAAGCTCCCGAGTCCGGAGGGCTGTCAATAAACCATTTTTCCTTCTCAAAATCATTCCTGAGTCCTGGCCTCTCTATATGCAAATAATTGAACCTCTCTCAAATGCTACAACAATGTGACTGCTAAGGGGTGTGGCATTTTTCTTTTTGGAGTAATGAAATAGTTCTAAAATTTTTTGTGCTGATGAATGCACAACACTGTGATTATACTAAAAGCCACTGATTGTACACTTTGGGTGGATTGTATGGTATGTGAATATATCTCAATAAAATCACTTTAAAAAAAAAAGATCACTACTAACAAAGGGGCTTTGTTAGGAATCATGATATCTCCCTTTAATCCAGCTCACTGCAGTGTCAGTGTTTTTACTCTGTAACTGATGTCTATTAACACCACACAATTTTGTGGGTTTTTTTGTTTGCTTTCATTTTAGCATTTTGTCCCATAAAAAAACCCAGGTGGATCTTATAGAAAATGGCAAACCAATTCTAAAATTCACGTGGAATTACAAAGAACCCAAAATAGCCAAAACAATCATAAAAAAGAACAAAGTTAGAGGACTCACACCTCCCAATTTCATACAGAGCTACATATAGATCAATGAAATAAAACTGAGAGTCTAGAAATAAACCCATATGTTTACGGGCAATTGATTTTCAACAAGAGTGCCAAGACAATTCAATGGGGGAATAATCTTTTCAACAAATGGTGCTGGGACAATTGCAAAAAAATATACACATGCAAAAGAATAAAGCTGTTCCTCTACCTCACACCATATACAATACTTAACTCAAATGGATTAATCATCTAAATGTAAGAATTAAACCTTTAGAACTCTTTTTTTAAAATATAAAGAATACACAGTCCTAAATAAATAAAAACAAATAAATAAGGTATAATGGATAGAAAGAACATCCTTCATTCTATTTTAGATGGGTAGTTTACCCATCTACCCCCACCTCCAGCTTAGGACTTAAAACATTTCGCACGAGCCTGTAGAGCTTTTTCAGACGTGAGCCTCAGTGATTCCCAAACCCATTCATCTAAAGTAGTTTTTCCCTCGCACACACTCAAGAATGCACCATCACGTCACGTTAGTGTGTTAGCTTTCGCTGTGTAACAAACCCCCAAATTTAGTAGCTTAACAATAGCACACTATCTAAAACCTTATCCCCATGACTTCGGAAGTGTCCCTCCAAGGGCAGGCACCTGCTCTTAGTCACGGTCGAATCCCCAGAACCTAGAACAGGGCTCACCACAGAGAAACACTGAATAGTTATTTGTTGAGTGAGTAAGTGAATGTGTCTACTGTGTGTGGGGTTAGAAATGGAGCTGGACACTTGGACAACCACTCTACCTCTAAAGTCAGAGAGTGGGAAACACTCTCTTAAAAGAAAATGACAGGAAAGAAAGAAGGTTGCCTCTGCTGGTAGAAGTGGGAAAGAAGCCAGAACAAAGGAGCACCTATTTGTCAGTGTAGACGGGTAAATAATAGAACTCACCTGAGAGCCTCCTGCTCTCCTACCGCGTGGGAGGGAGTTTTCTCCCTAAGACAGTGGGACCTGCCCACTCCATTTGGCCATAAATCCATTGGGTGGTCATTCTCTGGAAACATTCCAACATGACTTTCCTCTGCTTCCTCTCTTGAAGTTTGGGTTCTCCTAGTCAAGGGAAGATATTCTTAGCTTAAGCCTCCTTCCTCCCACCAACACTCTCCAACACACGGGAGATTTTCAAAAGACTCCAGTGATGTATCAAACCTGGTCACAAAAAATTATTTTTCAGCCTGGCCAGCTTGCCAGGTGGATTTCTCCAATTCCCTCTCCCTTATGGTCTAGCTTAAAAAAGAGAAGGAAAAGGATGTGGCTCAACCAAATGGGCTCCCGTCTACCATATAGGAGGCCCAGGGTTCGATGCCCGGGGCCTCCTGGTGAAGGCAAGCTGGCCTGTGTGGTGAGCTGGCCCACATGGAGTGCTGCCCCATGCAGAGAGCTGGTGCAACAAGATGACACAACAAAAAGAGACACAGAGGAGAGGCAATAAGAGACGCAGCAGACCAGCGAGCTGAGGTGGCACAAGAGAATGAGCGCCTCTCTCCAACTCCGGAAGGTCCCAGGATTGGTTCCCGGAGCCACCTAATGAAAATATAAGCAGACACAGAAGAACGCACAGCGAATGGACACAGAGAGCAGACAATGGGGGGGGGGAGCGGGGGATAAATTAATAAATCTTTAAAAAAAAAGAGCTCCTGATCCAGGACAACCCCTGTTGGCCTGGCTGCAGTGCATGCTGGGACCCAGGGAAAGGGAGGGCCAGAGTAGGAGGATTACCTCAGGGATGGGGCCGAGTGCTTGAATGTGACTAGCTGCTCTTAGACTAGTAAGTATTACTGTCATGGTCATTATACTAACATTCTTACTCCTACTAATATATAATATAAATGCTATTTTATTGCTATATGCCAAACACTGTTCTATTCTCCAATCACCGCCTTCATGCAGCTTATACTCTGGCAAAGGAGATAAGCAATAAATAATAAATGTAACGGGATGTTGGGAATGAGAGGTGCTATGAAGAAAACTAAGGTGGGAGCACGACGACAGGGTGTGTGTTTTAGGGTGGGCAGGGAAGGCCTGAGGCCTGAACGAAGTGAGCCGGTGAGGTTTGCTGACACTGGAGTTAAGGCTTTCCAGGCAGGGGAAACAGCCCGTGCAAAGGCCCTGGGGCTGGAGCTTGTGCAATACTTGAGGAGCAGTGAGGAGGCGAGTGGCTGGTGCAGAAGGAGGGGGCAGAGGGAAGGTGGGGAGGAGATACCCTCAGAAAGGGAAGAGGGCCAGATGGTGTAGGATCTGGGGAAGATTGGGGCTTTTTCTCAGATGGCACATGGCAGTCACTATCAACTTCCGAGCAGAGGCGTGACCTGCTCTGAATTTAACCCTCACAACCGGCACGTGAAAGAGATGATCAACCCCTTACACAGATGGGAAGACAAAGGCTCAGAGACCACACATCCAGGTTAAGGGGGACCCAGGATCGGAAGCGGCATTTATCTGGCTTCCTGTGCCCTGCCTGGGGATGTGGACCCCAGGCAAAGAGGCCAAGCAAAGAGGAGCCCCCTGTGAGCGGTGCAGGCCTGGCCGATGCCGACAGCTGGAGACCGTCCTCTGCTCTGTCACTGCCAGCCTGAGCCCCAGACTCACGGCCAGTCCTGAAACAGGTGATTATCCGAGAGCAGTTCAGCCGAACAGCCCCGCTGCTGGGAGGGGTCTGGCCCTTCATTTGATTGCTTGGCTCAATTCCTCCACTCGCCGAGGCGCTTCTGGGCTCTCCCAGCTCCCCGGGCTTCCCTCTGCACAGCTGTGGTCACTCGACCTGGATCACGCCTCCGTGTCCTCAGGTCTCCTTCCTCCAGGAAGCCCTCCCTGACCCCCAAGCTGGGCCCAGCACCCCGCCAGGCTCCTTCGTCCCAGCCCTGCCTTCTCTGGGCCCTCACTGCCTGGGCGCGGGTCTGCCTTCCCCTCCACTGTGGGGTTGGGGGCTGGAACTGGCCGCAGGCCAGGCACTGAGGAGGGGCTCGGGGAATCACTTCATTGGATGAATCTGCCATCAATTCTCCAAAGATACTGACGCCAAAGGGAAGGAGGTTTTAGGTGACGCTTAAGATGACTTGGGGCAGGCCTGGGTCCAAATCCAGGGCCCAGGACCTCAGAGCTGTGAAACCTCGTGCCTGACACTCCACCTCACCGAGCCTCAGTTTCTCCATCTGTGAAATGGGTGATGGAAGGGTTCTGGAGATGATGCAGCTGAATCACGGGGTCTGGCACATGTAACATGCAACACAGTCACTTATCATCACTGGTATTATCCGCGATGAGGAAACGAGTGGATTTCCCAGCAAGCACTCATTTTTATCATTTCCTTTTTTTTGGGGGGGCGGGGGGGAGTTGGGGGGGCAGATATGATTTAGCATTTTTATCTGATTATGGAATGCCAAAAACAAACCGACAATGTATACCTATTATGTAGAGGTGAGAAAATATTGAAAAGAGGAAAATACAAATCTCCTGCAATCTCATTTTCATTTTGCATGGAGAATCCCTGTTACCATTTTTTGAGAAGGTAAAATCATGACTCCCATACAAATATAAAATAGGCATATGTCAAACATTTCTTTAACTCATTAAACAACTCAGTAAGATACAACAAACAGTTTGGGGGGGAAATCCGAAAGGCAGACACAAATGCAGGTCATTAGGACTGCTGAAAGGAATTTGTTTAATATATGCAAAACTGGCTTCTTCCACAGCGGGAGAAGGGAATCTACTGAAACCAGGCAAAATCCGTTTACACTTCTGTACACAAGAATTATTTGCACGGCTCTGTTATCTACCAAGTACAGACCACACCTAACTTTCCAATGAAGATGTCCACTAGGATTTGGGGCACATTTAAAGGTTTTCAGTTTTTCCCTACAGAAACAACAGAATGCAGAATATCTGAGTTCACCTCACAGTAAATAAGGTTTTATGAAGCTTTATTTTCTATTATATATCAGAGTGTGTGTGTATGTGTGTGTGTGTCCCAGGACACACTAAAGTGAATTTCTTGGGAAGTGGATATGGCTCAACTGATAGAGCATCAACCTACCACACACAAGGTCCAGAGTTCAAACCCAGGGCCTCCTGGCCTATGTGGTAAGCTGGCCCACGCGCAGTGCTGATGCAAGCAAGGAGTGCCGTGCCACGCAGGAGTGTCCCCCATGGTGTGTGCCCTGCAAGGAGAGCCGCCCCACGGGAAAAGTGCAGCCTGCCCAGGAGTGGCACTGCACACACGGAGAGCTGACACAGCAAGATGATGCACCAAAAAGAACACAGATTCCCGGTGCCGCTGACAAGAATACAAGCGGACACAGAAGAACACACAGTGAATGGACATAAGAGAGCAGCAACGAGGGTGGAGGGGGGGATGAATGAATGGATTTTTAAAAAGTTAATTTCTTGCCCTGGATCACGGTCAATAACGCGGCAGCCACTGTCTTGGTTTATTTGGCTTTGCCTCTGGGGATGAACAGTCGGTTTGGGATTTTGTGCTACTTCCCCTGAGAGCTGGGAAGGGTCGGTGGGTGATGCCCAGTCTCCTTTTATATTGCTTGGATTCAGGTGTGACTTCTGAATTTGTTAGAAATTACGGCACTTCTAAAACAAATGCTTTATTTGACATAATTTCAAACGTCCAGCACAATTGCAAAATAACAGAAAATCCGTATAGAGAACTCCCATGTACTCCACCTCCCAACACCCAGATGCAGCAGCTTTGGACATTTTGCCACATTTGCTGTACCGTTCGATCTATTCCTCCATCTGTCCGTCTGTCTCCCTCTCATCTATTTATCAGTCCGTTCTCTGAACACTTGGAAGCTGGTTGTGAACATCCTACGCCTGGAACACCTAACACTGCCACATCCGTTTCCCAAGAAAAAGGAAAATCACTTACGCAACCACCCGAAGTGCAGTTACCAAGTTCAATATCAAGTTACCAAGTTCAAGACACTCACCACTGATACACCGATAGAAAGCTTCCAGGCTATCTTCCAATTTTTTCATATGCACTAATAATTTCTTTGGGGGCCTTTTCCCCTTCATTATTATGCCCGGTCCAGGATCATATTTTTGCATTTCATTATCGTTGTATTCTTAGTTGCCTTTTCTCTTCACTGTGGAAACATGATACTAAATAAACCTCTGCCAAGCACGCCATCCGGGGGCTTCATCAGTGCCCTCACCCCCTCACTACCAGAACCTTCCCATCACCCCAGACAGGAACGCTGCCCCCCGCAGGCATCCGCTCCCCCTGCCCCCTGCCCCTGCCCCGGGCAACCCGTATTCGACTTTCTGTCCTTAGAAAAAATTATAATATTTTTAAAAGACGTAGTGTCCGGTTCGTACATACTCATTGTACAGAACAAGAAGCTAAAACATCGCCTGATGCTGCATTACCACAGAACCGGCAGCTACGCCTGGGCCCCTCCGAGCTCTTCCTTTCTCTCTCTGGAAATAACCGAGAAAATCTGTGGGCTCTGCGGAGGGAGGAAAGACGGGCTCTCATGGGGGGCTCAGGTTTCAGCCGCCGGCTGCAGCTCCAGAATTTCCTCGCCAAAAAACACCCAGCAGCTGCCTCCACCCTCTCCCAGGAGAAAACAACGTTCCAAATGGGAGACTGGGGCCAGGAAACTGAGAAGCCCTGGTTTTTTTTCTAAAAAAAAAAATATATATATATATATAACCACATGGCAAAATAATCCATACAGTGGGATTACATGAATAGAAACCTCAAAAAAAAAAGTCAAACCTCGTGTGGAGTGTGTGTAGTTTGGTGATAAACACGAGTGTCTGTGCAAAGCAAGGAAATGTTTATCACGAGGTTAATGTGTCTGGCGTTTACCCCCGGGGGCAGGACGGGATGGGGGGACTGCTGAAACTGTATCTTCATGGGGAGTTTGCTATAATTATTTGTTAGTTGTTTATATAATTATTTGGTGTACTTTCCTGTGTAAATGTTACAGTCCACAATTTTTTAAATGCTTTTTTAGAAAACAGTCACACACTCTGGGTAAAGCAGGGAAATAAATGTTAAAGCTATTTTCTAGAACATTCTGCCAATGAAAATCTGAGCCCAGCAGCACAGGTGCGCATTTTTGAAAGTCTCATAAGCCAAAAGCACAAAACGCAGTCAGACGACGCACCTCTCATCTATGTGACGGAGGCCAGTCATGTTTCTTTCCAGTGAAACTACCTCAGGCAGAACGCTGCTTTCTTGCCTGAGGCCCTTAAATCAAGAAAAAGTAAAAATAATTATTTTACTTATGTTGGGAAGAGGATCGTTGTGTATGGTTAGTTCTTGAATTCTAAATGGACATTTCTGTTTGGGGAAAAAAGTATAAATAGCTACTTGAAGATGGTAACGGGGGAAGCAGACTTGGCCCAGTGGTTAGGGCGTCTGTCTACCACATGGAGGGTCCGCGGTTCAAACCCCGGGCCTCCTTGACCCGTGTGGAGCTGGCCATGCGCAGGGCTGATGCGCGCAAGGAGTGCCGTGCCACGCAAGGGTGTCCCCCGCGTGGGGGAGCCCCACGCGCAAGGAGTGCGCCCGTAAGGAGAGCCGCCCAGCACGAGGAAAGCGCAGCCTGCCCAGGAATGGCGCCGCCCACACGGAGAGCTGACGCAGCAAGATGACGCAACAAAAAGAAACACAGATTCCAGTGCCGCTGACAACAACAGAAGCAGACAAAGAAGAACACACAGCAAATGGACATAGAGAACAACCGGGGCAGGGGGGAAGGGAAGAGAAATAAATAAATAAATAAAACTTTAAATTAAAAAAAATATGGTAATGTGGCAGGAACACAACAGGTAAACCAAGTTTAATTAACCTAAATAATGACGAGGTGTCTTGCTCCATCATGTGTTATGAAAGCAAGTCAGATTCTCTTGTGGACCCGGAAAATGTCACGTAAAGAGAAAATGTACACTTAAAGCCTAAATAAAATGACATGAGAGAAGGAGGACGAAAGCACGGAGCTGTTGTCTCCCTGTAGAAATGACCCAGGAGGAGAGAGATTTCATTCCAACTGAATTAAATTTATGCAGGAGCAAGGCCACCCTCTGGGGCCACGCACTCACACAGGGAAGATTTTTAGCTTGGAGGCTGAAAGGGGAAATGAATCATTGGCACTTCTTCCTTTCTTTGTGTGTGTTTTTTGTTTTTTCCTAGCTAGAGCTAGCATTTCCATTAAAATGCTCTATGCCCATCTCCCCTCACTTACTCCTCTTGTCTTTTTTATTCCATATACACAGATATACTTTATCTGACTATAAAAATAACGTGTGGGGGAGGTGGACGCAGCTCAAGTGGCTGAGCGCCTGCTTCATGTATGAGGTCCTAGGTTCAATCCCCCATACCTCCTAAAATAAAATTTAATAGGTAATGTATAATTAATACGGAAAATCTGGGAAAATCACCCCTCATTTTGCCATTCTTAACCTATTAAGATTTTGCTGGAGAACATTTTGCTTATTACAGTTTGAATATTGGTCTTAAATTCAGAGTATGGAAAACTTTAAAGTAAGCCATATAAGTCCTCCCATAGCTAATAATCAGTAATAATAATAATAATAATAAAACAGCAGCAAAAACGAGGCTCAGGATCACCTTACATAAAGAAAAGAAGCGTCGAGTGGTTTTGGGAAGCAGGCTTCTAGTTGCAGTCTCCCTCTCACCAACAGGCCCCACGACCTTGAAATGGGGAGGCTGACTGAGGAATGGCCCCAGCTGCTCATGAGAATCCCCGGAGAGCTTTTAAGCTTACCAGTGCCCAGGCCCAGCCTGTGCCAACCACCCCAGACTCTCTAGGGCCCGGGCCTGAGCCATCCGAGTTTATAAGAGCTTCCCTAGTGATTGTGATGAGACAACGACAATCAAACACAGTGCAGGAGCCTCGACGGAATCTAAGAAGGGAGGAGAAAAGGCCCAAAAGAACATGAATGGACCACATGAAAAAATCAGAAGATAGACTGGAAGCACCATACCAATGTTAAATTTCTTGAACTCGATAACTTTGTTCTTAAGGTGGTTACGTAGTGAACAACCCTTATTCCTTATTCTTAGGAAATGTACGTGGAAGTTATCAGGAGCATGATGTATGCAGCCTACCCGCAAATGTCCAGAAATGAGATAGATAAATAGATTGATGGGTAGCTCGATGGAGTGAGAGATTGACCGATTATTCTAGAGGAGCTCAGACCCTGCACATTCCAAAGACAGGCGTGGCCCTGACCAGCTCCTGGGGGGTCACCTCTCAGCCCCTGGAACATCCTGCCCCACAGAGTGTCTTTTATTGTTAGTTTAGGCTAACAGCGATTTATGAGGCATGTCTGTTTCTGTTTGCCTGGGGACCCTCTATCATTCAGGTCTCAAACATCCCATCGTCAGCGAGGCTCCCTGACTTCCCTAACTAAGGTAACCCCAGCTCACTCGAGCTGCTTAGTTCTTCTCTTTAGCACTTGATTATACATGATGGGTCTGGTGTTGGGGTGAGGAAGGGGGGCAGCCAGAGAGACAAGAATACGAGGGGAGGACAACTGGGAGGAGCAATCAGGAACTAAGAGTGAGAGCCCAACTGAGAGCTGATACCTCTTAGGAATTCTCCAAAACCTGCCGTCTTCCGCACAGGGCCTGGGATGTGGCTTCGAGATGTTTTATTTGCACGTTGAAAAGCAGGATGGTCCCTGAAGGCTGGAGAATTTGGTGATAATATGGGGGCAGCAAAAGATGGGGAACAATCTAGATGTCCAATTATAGGAGGCCGATTTTAAATAAGTTATGGTCACTCAAGCAGTGGAATACTATGCAACCATGAAAAAGCAAATGAGGACACTGTCCCTGTTCTGATAGGGACAGTTAAGGTTAGTGTCAAGTGAAAAGAGCAAGTGTGGATAGGATGTTACTACTTGTGGGGAAAAGTAAGAGAAAATAACATATATCCAAATATATTTTGTATGCATTAAGAATACCTGGAAGTAGTGGAGCAGGTGTAGCTCAGTGGCTGAGCCTGTATATGGTCCCAGGTTCAGTTCTTGGTGTCTTCTAAACAAACAAACAAACAAAAAACCTGGAAGCAGACACTGGAACCTAATAGCAGGGCTCACCTCCAGGAGGTGAGGAAGGAAGTGAATGCTGATACATACCTCCTGGTCCAAAGCTACAGGAATTTCTCTAGGGAAGTGGTTTTTGAACATTTTTGATCTGGAATCCACTAGAAGAAATAGCTTCAGCAACATCACCTGGTAGGTACATGTAAGAATAACTATAATGGAAACAGACAACAGTACTTTTTTTTTTTTTCTTTTTTAAATTTTGCCCCTATTTTTTTGTTTTTCTATATTTTCTTTTTTGCTTTTCTCTTTTTTTTTTTTCAATTTTCTTTTCAGTACTTACTCTAACATCTGTGATGCCCTCTGATACCTTCTAGTCTAGTCCATGCTAAGCTCTGGTAGTCCATTTTATCCTATCTTTAAAATGTAGGTTGTGACTCACTACACTGACGTCACGACTCACCCATGGTTTCCAACCTGCAGGAAGAAAAACTGGGTGAAAGCAGAGAACGCACTCTGCTCACCACGTGTGGTTAAAATTGCAGAAAGCTTACAGGATGGTTCGGTAACTCGGGCATTCATACAACACTTCCCGCCAATCTGGTGGGCTCCCATTCCAGGCCCTGGGGATGAAGCAGTGAACGAGAGAGATTAAAAAAAACAAACCCTACCCACGCAGAGGCAACGGTCTAGGTGGATGAGACACACCAAAAACCAGGTGAAGAAATGCGGTACAGATTGCGTCGGATGGCGCTCGTTACCGTGGAGGGAAAAGAGGCAGGGGGGCAGGGGGGCGGGACTGCGTATTTATTAAGATGTCACGCAGGCGGTAACACCCTTTCGAAGGGGACAGTGTGGCGGCCTCGAGGGCGTTCACAAGGTCGTGCGCCATCACCTCTCTCCAGCTCCAGCACGTTTTCTTCGGTCCAAAGAGAAACCCCGCCCCCGCGCAGCAGTCTCCCCGCGCCTCCGCCCCCGGCCCCGCCACCACCAATGCGCGTCCTCGCTCCGCGGGTTTACGGAGTCTGGACATTTCATGGAAATGCTAGGGTACGATCTGCGGCCTTTGGGGTCCGGCTTCCATCGCTCGGCATCATTCGTGCCTGCAAGGTGGTTCACCCCGTCATGGCCTGCACGTGTCCCCGCAAAAGGCGCGCACAGCCCGCGCCCGCGTGGTGAGAGCCCGGGGGAGCAGGACCTCGACCGCGTGAGGGCCAGGCTGCCGGCACTGAACAAGGGGCCTCCACCGCGGCGGACGTCCTTACAGGCACGGGAAATGGGACACGGAAGGAGAGGCCACCGGGGGCAGCCGGAAGTCAGCGGAACCCAGAAGAGGAAGGGGCCCACGCTGCCACGTGCAGCGCCCCGTGCACCGCCCCGTGTATCACCGCCTGCACCACCCCGTGCAGCGCCCCGTGCAGCGCCCCGTGCACCGCCGCCTGCACCGCCCCGTGCATCGCCCCCTGCACCGCCCCGTGCACCGCCGCCTGCATCGCCGCCTGCACCGCCCCGTGCACCGCCCCGTGCACCGCCCCGTGCACCGCCCCGTGCACCGCCCCGTGCACCGCCCCGTGCACCGCCGCCTGCACCGCCCCGTGCACCGCCGCCTGCACCGCCCCGTGCACCGCCCCGTGCACCGCCGTCTGCATCGCCGCCTGCACCGCCCCGTGCACCGCCCCGTGCATCGCCCCCTGCACCGCCCCGTGCACCGCCCCGTGCATCGCCGCCTGCATCGCCCCGTGCACCGCCGCCTGCATCGCCGCCTGCACCGCCACGTGCACCGCGCCTGAATTGCCCCGTGCACCGCCGCCTGCACCGCCGCCTGCACCGCCCCGTGCACCGCCGCCTGCACCGCCCTGTGCACCGCCCCGTGCATCGCCGTCTGCATCGCCGCCTGCATCGCCCCGTGCACCGCCGCCTGCACCGCCCTGTGCACCGCCCCTTGCATCGCCCTCTGCATCGACGCCTGCATCGCCCCGTGCACCGCCACGTGCATCGCCGTCTGCACCGCCCTGTGCACCGCCCCGTGCACCGCCGCCTGCGCCGCCGCCTGCACCGCCACGTGCACCGCGCCTGCACCGCCCCGTCTGCACCGCCGCCTGCACCGCCACGTGCACCGCGCCTGCATCGCCCCGTGCACCGCGCCTGCACCGCCCCGTGCACCGCCGCCTGCACCGCCACGTGCACCGCGCCTGCATCGCCCCGTGCACCGCGCCTGCACCGCCCCGTCTGCACCGCCGCCTGCACCGCCACGTGCACCGCGCCTGCACCGCCCCGTCTGCACCGCCGCCTGCACCGCCCCGTGCACCGCCGCCTGCACCGCCCTGTGCACCGCCCCGTGCATCGCCGTCTGCATCGCCGCCTGCATCGCCCCGTGCACCGCCGCCTGCACCGCCCTGTGCACCGCCCCTTGCATCGCCCTCTGCATCGACGCCTGCATCGCCCCGTGCACCGCCACGTGCATCGCCGTCTGCACCGCCCTGTGCACCGCCCCGTGCACCGCCGCCTGCGCCGCCGCCTGCACCGCCACGTGCACCGCGCCTGCACCGCCCCGTCTGCACCGCCGCCTGCACCGCCACGTGCACCGCGCCTGCATCGCCCCGTGCACCGCCGCCTGCATCGCCACCTGCATCGTCACGTGATGGAAGAACCGGGAACCCTGAAGACCGCCGGCCGGGAGATGCCCCCGCGGGCGCAGGCCCCGCAGCCCCTCAAACCCAAGCAGCGAACTTACCACTGCGGAGCCAGCCTGCCGCGGGGTATTCGCTTTTGCAGCCGGGAAACTAAAACACCACCGCAAGGGCAGCCCGCGTGCCGTCTGTCGTTACCCATTCACGGACACTGGAGTCGTTTCCGCCTTAGAGCTTTTGTGAATAAGGCTGCTACAGACACTCATGTTCGGATACTTGCTTGAGTGCCTGCTTTTCACTCTAGGGGTTATATACCTAGGAGATTGCTGGGTCATATGGTAAGTCCATGTTTACATTTGTGAAGACCAGGATCTGGTTTGGAAGAAGAAATGATTTTGCTGGGATGGGAGAGCAGTTGACCTCTGCCCTCCAGAGAAAATAACAAAGAGGCCACGCCCCTGTCCAGGGACACCCGCCCAAGTTTTGGGGGTTGTCCTTCTGGGCAGAGAACTGAAGATGATGGTGGCAGGGGGGTTCGGGAAAGGCAAGGAGAGAAGTGCCACTGCAGTGATGGCCGGAGACCGAGCTGCCGCCCGACGTGACCGCAGATTTATTTATTACATTTGCCTTGGAGATTTAAAAATCGTGGTCAAGGGGACGGAGGGGGCTCAAGCGGTTAGGCACCTCCCTCCCACATGGGAGGTCCCGGGCTTGGTTCCCCGTGCCTCCTAAAAAGATGAGCAGACACAGAGAGCACACAACGAGCAGAGAGCAAGCACAAACACGGGGGGCGGGGAGGCAGAAATAAGTAAATAAATCTCTTTTTTTTAAATGGTGGCCAGGCCCACATGCCTCCACTTTCTCCGTCCTTCTTTCCTTTGCTGTGGTGATGAGCCAGGTGACCTAGTCCCAACGCCCCTGGACAGCTCTCCCGAAGCTGCTGTGTGCTTGGTGGGCAGCAGTGCAGTCCAGCTGGTGGGACACAGGAGAGAGGCCCCAGGTGGGGTTTGGACAGAAGGGTGAAGCAGGAGCTATACCTGGAGGGAGAGCATGGTGTCAGGGTGGGCCTGGCAGATGCTGGGACTCTGAGGAAGTGGTGAATAGGGAGGGCTGTTGGGGGTCCCCAAGACTACCCTCAGATTCAGTGATTCCCCAGAAGCACCCACAGGAGTCACCAAAAGCCGCTAGAGGGAGTGGATGTGGCTCACAGGGTTGAGTGCCTGCCTCCCACACAGGAGGTCCCCGGTTAGGCTCCCGGTCCCTCCTGAGAAAACAAAAACAAATGAAAAAACCAACTCAGGGAAGCCGATGTGGCTCAGTGGTTGCATACTGGCTTCCCACATGCAAGGTCCCAGGTTCAATCCCTGCCCACCCATACCTCAAAAAAAAAAAAAAAAAAGCTGTTACAGTCAAGCTTATGGTTTACTATGCCTAAAGGAGAAGGAGTAAAATCACCCAAGTATAAGGTGCGCAGGGCGGACAGCAGAGGACAGCAGGAGTGAGCCTCCAGTTGTCCCCTCCCGGGGGCGCAGGCAGGGCTGAACTCTCCCCGCAGCGTGTGCGCGGGCACGCGTGCAGCGCTGTTGCCCGGGACTCTCACACGCGCCTCGGTGGCCGTGGTTTTGCTGGTGGCTGTCTGCGCAGACATGGCTGACCTCCACGGGACGACCTTGACTAACTGCCCTCCAGCCCCGCAGAGGTCAAACTGGTGTGGCTGGCCCCGGGGGTGGACAAAACAGGCGTCCACAGGAAATCCCTGTTAGCACCGACTCAGGCGAGGCCCGGGCGCCGGGCCTGCAGGGGGCGCTGATGGGCAGAGGGGCCCCAGGGCCAGTCAAGCCCAGCTTCTTTGGACAACCAGGTCCACCGCGCTAACCCTGCGCTGCACAGGGGCCGCTGCTGGACCCGGCTGCCCAGGAGGCTCTGGGTGCAGAGGGAGCCAGGCTGGCTGGCTGGGGTGGCTGGGGAGTGAGGCTGCAGCCCTTGGACCCAGGAGGCCTCACCTGTGTGGGGGGCTGCAAGGTGGGAGGGTGGGTGAGGGGGGGAGAGCAGGAAGGGGGAGCTGGCCCCCGGGCTCTGGAGGAGCGGGCCTCAGCTGTCTTCCCACCAGCCCTGCTCAGAGCCCTCCGAGCCAGCCTCTCTGTCCCTCGTTCCTGGGACCAGGCTGGCTGGGGCAGGGTGGCAGTGGGGGCGGGGCAGGACCCGGTAATGGAGCCGCGACAGGCTCAGGGTGGGGCTAGGGGCTTTCACTCCCCCCTGTCCCCAGGAGGGAAGTGTCCACACGCTCCATTCACACTCACACTCGACGCGGAGACCCGGCCAAGCACACGCAGTCACGGACACACACACTGCAGCCATACACCCACAATCACAAGCACATGTAACACACACGCACGCACAGCCCAGGCACACCCGCTCACACACTCACAGACGTGCAGACACACACAACTCACCGGGACACGCAAACTTATCCACCATTAACACGCATTTTTAAACTTAGGGTAAACATATCCATGCACACTCCCCACGTGTGTGCCGGGACACGCACTTACACACACTCACAAACACAGCCATTGGCAGAGACTCCTGCACCCAGGTACCCCTTGTGGCAGAGGCACGCCTGTGTGCACACGGGACACTCACACATGCAGACCCAGACACCCACTCACCCGTGCAAACACACGCAGAAGCACACACCCAGGGTTTGTGTGCTCACAGCCCTCCTGAGGAGCCTAAGTTTGTGGGCAAATCCTTCTGTGAAGAATTTCAGTCTTTCCATCTCTGCAAAGAGACAAAACCACTCCTGCCCTCCCGAGCCGGCGTGAGCACCCGGGCTCAGGCGTGGGGTGGGTGCTCTGGTGGCGTGGAGCTGGCAGCAAGGGGCTTCCTTTCCACCACGAGGGGCACTGAAATGGTGCCTGCAGGGCCCCGTCCCCACAGCCAGCCCGTGGGTGCCGCTGGGGTGGGGGTTTTCAGGCCATCGCCCCGGGAAACCGGGGTTTTGACTCTAAACCAGCCTTTGTCTGGATGCGCCCAGCTGCCTCTCACCATCACCAAAGAGAAAAATGAAGATGGTCAGATGTGCAGGAGAGAGACTGAGCCCCAGAAGTCAGGGACTTGGGGGTCCCCAGGGCACTGTGGCAGGAGAAGATCAGGGGATGGGTGAGGAGGGGTTAAAATGGGGCCGCCTGCCCTACCCCAGCACTGCCCTTGACAAGTGGTGTGACCTTGGGCTGGTCCCTTAACCCCTCTGTGCCTTCACTGACTCATCTGAAAAAGGGGATCATAATAGAACCTTCCTCCCGGGAATCCTGGTCGGGGGGGACTGTGTGATGTGACAGTGCTCAGATCAGCCGCAGCTGCCTGCCCCTTGTCAGGCTCTTGTGCATCAGCAAAGGTCAGTTCTTCGCAAGGCAGCCCTGACCGGGAGCCGCTGGGGCAGCGGTGCTCGCCCTGAGCTGTCTGTGGCAGGACCAGGCAGCTTTCAAACCCCCCAGCACCCCCGTCCCAAGCCCAGGCCACGCTCTCGGAGATCCTGAAGAAAATCGGCAGTACCACTGGGGCACCAGTAAATTTTAAAACTTAGCAGGTGACTCCAGGGTCCAGCTGGGGCTGACCCTCACTCTCCAGGGGTCCTGGAGATCATCAGACCCCACAGCGCGGTTCTCAAACTGGTCGTGTATCAGCGAATCACCTGGAGGACTTTTTAAAACACAGAGAGGGGAAACGGACTTGGCCCAGTGGATAAGGTGTCCCGTCTACCACATGGGAGGTCCGCAGTTCAAACCCCGGACCTCCTTGACCCGTGTGCAGCTGGCCCATGCGCAGTGCTGATGCGCACAAGGAGTGCCCTGCCACACAGGGGTGTCCCCCGCATAGGGGAGCCCCATGTGCAAGAAGTGCACCCCGTAAGGAGAACCGCCCAGCGCGAAAGAAAGTGCAGCCTGCCCAGGAATGGCGCCGCACACACGGAGAGCTGACACAGCAAGATGATGCAACGAAAAGAAACACAGATTCCCGTGCCGCTGACAACAACAGAAGCGGACAAAAAAAGAACACGCAGCAAATAGACACAGAGAACAGACAACTGGGGGGGGGGGGAGGAGGGGAGAGAAATAAATAAATAAATCTGAAATAAAAATTCAAAGAGGGCTCTCTCAGCCTAGAGGGGCCAGCCCCAAATCATTTATGTATATTTCCGTCTTTCTCTTCCATTTCTCAGCAAGCACTGTTCTTTCTCATTTCCCAAATAAATGCTTTTTACTGGCCTAAATAAAAAAAGAAATAAGATTGAATTAAAATTAAATTAAATTAAATTGAAAATAAAATAAAATGCAGAGAGCCAGGCACCACCCCCTCTGATCTCTAGTCTGGGGTGGGCCCACAGCGTGCATTTCTAGCAAGTTCCCAGGTGGTGCTAATGCTGCTTTGGGAACCGCTGTCCTACAGGGAAGTCCACTTTTCACAGTCAGGCGTTCAAAGGCCAAGAGGAGCTTTGCAGCTCTAAGGAGCTGGATCGAGCGCCCCGAAGCGCCAGGGCTGGCGCCGCTTTAACCTGCGGTCTTCGGGCGCCACCCGGCGGCGAAGGCGGGCACCGCAGCCCGCGCGGGTTGACGCGCTGAATCCCCGGGGGTGGGCGCGCGGTTCCGCGGACGCGGCGTGGTCTGCGGTGACGAAGGCGGAGCCTCGACGGGCAACTAGGCCGTGCGGAACCAGACAAGGGGTCGCCTTCTGTCCCCGGAAAACCCTCCCTCCTCCCTCCTGGTCATTTTAAGACTGGTGACCCTCCCGGAAGTCTTGGGGAGCCCCTATGTCCGTCTGAGTGGGCCGAGGGGCCGAGGCGGGTTCCGCTTCGAGGTCCAGGGTAGGCGGCCGCTCCCTGCATATCTGCGCCCCGCACTCACCCAGGTAGCCCACGAGTGTCTGCACCGGGCGTCTGGTTCCTGCCGGACCTCCAGCTCCCGGAACAGGGCCTGGCACCCAGCGCGCCCTCTCGGCCTCTCACTCATTCGCGGACCGGCCCCTCCCTGCGCTGCCTGCTTCTGCCAGCAGAGGGCAGTGCGGGCCCTGCGCGACGCCCCTTCCCGCCGGGACCTTGCGGCTCCTTCGACCCTAAACGCTCCTCTCCACCCGCCCTCGGCTCTTTCCCACTCCCCAGAGGGCTGAGTCGTTCCAGCACGTTCCTCCTCAGGCCCACCTAGCATCAGCTCCCACGCCCTTGTCTCCCACTCCGTCCGCCAGTCATTCAACAAACTAATACAGCCACTGTTTGCCGGGCGCTGGGCCCGGGCGGGGGGCCCAGCAGGGCGCAGGGCGGAGCAAACTCCCCGCCTGAGGGGCCGCCGGGGCGTTTCTGTCGCCCCTCACCCTGCGCCCACCCTCGGCGCGGGTCCCCGCGGCGGGAAGCCTCCTCCGCGCGCCCAGGGCCGCTGCCGCTTCCCGCCGGCAGGGGGCGCTGGGGGGAGCGGGGCCGCGGCAGGGCGCAGGCTGCGCGGGTGGCGGCGGCCGCAGCAGCGACGGCGACAGCAGGTTCCCAGCGCGGGTCCCCGGGGCCCCTCCCCGAGCAGGTCGGCTCCCTTCGGGACTGGTCTGGCCCCGTCGTTCCCCGGCGCGGCGCAGGGCGGCTCTCCGCCTGCCCTTCCTGCCTGCAATGCCGGTGCCTCCGGGCCCCTCTAGAGCCGCTGTTTACGAAGAAGCAAAATGTACAGCGTGTCGGGTGGCATCGGAGCTCTGAAAAATGAGTGAGCGGGGGGGGGGGGGGGCAGGTTACATTGTTATAGGGTGGTGAGGACAGGGCTCCCCGGGAAGGTGAAGTTGAAGACCCGCCTGAACCAAGGGACCCAGCCGTGCACATATCCTAGGGGAACAGCAGGTGCAAAGGCCAGGGCAGGACCGTGCCTGGCGCGCTCCCTGCACTCCCAGGAGACCCGGGAGGCCGCGCCCCGCAAACCGTGCGGAAATGACGTCAGAGAAATCAGACGAAGACCTTGTGGGTCTGAGCTGTCAAGGGGAACTTTCTGCAATAATGGAAGTGTCCTCTACCTGGGCTGTCCCATACAGTAGCCACTGGCCATCTGTGGCTCTCGAGCACTTGAAATGTGACTGAGGAAATGGAGTTTAATTGCATTCAATTTAAACTGTCCCCTGCAGCTAGTATCTATCATATTAGACAGCGCGCGATAGGCTGTTATAAGTGTTGGCTTTGACCTCTGGCAACATAGGAAGCCATAAGGGGGCTTGGGAGGAGAGTGACGATGGGACTTCAGTTCTAAGAGGACCCTTCGGGCAGCCATGCGCCCCTTGTTAGGAGCTGGGGCAACAGTGAAGGCGGGGAACCAGGTAGGAGGAAGGCAGAGGCTCGGGCAGGGGCTGGGGAGGGGCCTGGGGTCCAGCATGAGAGCTGAGGGCTGCAGGGCAGGGAGCAGGGAGAAGTCCAGGTGGGCCCAGGTGAAGGTGAGGGCCTCAGGCGCAGGGCCATTGTGGGGTGGGGGAGAGGGGGCTGGGCTGGGGGAAGGTAGGGTCTGGTGGAGACTAGGACTGGGGCCGGGATCCAGCCAGGTTAGGAGGAGGGGCAGAGAAGAGGCAGAATTAGGGCGAACAAACTACTGGGGCAGGGGAGAGAAATAAGTAAATAAATAAATAAATCTTTAAAAAAAAAAAAAAAGAGGCAGAATTAGGGGTGAGGGCTGGGGGCCCAGAAGAGAAGAATTAGGTGAAGGCCAGAAAGGGCTGGGCGGAGGGAGGCAGGCTCGACGTGGGGTGGGGCCAGGGGACACACAATGGGTGAGGGTCGCCCAGGAGGTGGCCCGAGGCTGGGAGCTGGGGGGTGGGGCAGAGTACATCCAAATAAATAGTCGGGGCAGGGGAAACGGCCGGGGGCTGGGGGACAGGGGCATAGCTGAGACCCCAATCCTGGTAAGTCCAGAGGTTTCCCTTGAGGCTATGGACCCCATGGGGAACCTGGGAGGGACTCGGGACTGAGGGGTCGCAGTGCAGAGGGCGGGGCCTGCATGAGGACTGGGCGGGCCCACCGCGGAGAGGAGGGCTGCACAGAGAGATGACCCGGGCAAGGACGCGGTGGGGGGGACAGGGGGGCGACCCAGGCTCTGCGCAGCCAACGACCTGGGTGTAAACAGGTGCCCGGCAGGGAGGGGGGCTTGGCCCACCCCGCACACGCCCGCACTTGGTTCGCAGAGCAGGAGACCAGGCGTGCGCTCAGGACACGCTACTGAAGGAGCTGAGCGAGGACACGAGGGGGGCTACAGCGCCTCCGGGGGGTGCCGGGGCCTCCCGTGCTCGCGGCTGAGCCCTCCCGCCGCCCCGCGGCCACCCGGGCACCCGGCCGCTCACGGCCACCTCGTCGTGGTCCCGGGGCGGCCCCGCAGTCCGGACTGGGTGCTCCGAGCACTGAGAGACGGCCCCACCCGGCTCGGCTGCGGCGTCCGGTTCTGCCCCGGGGCGGCCCCGACGGGCGGGGGGCGCGGAAGGTCCAGTGCGGGGCTGTGAGGACGCGCTCAGGGCCCCTGCGCCCTCCCCCGCGCGGAGCAGGGCCCCGGCAGGGTCGGAGCTCGTCCCCTCCTGGGGATGGAAATCGGGGGCAGCGTCAGGGGTGCGGGAGGGGCCCAGGGAGGTCCCACTCGGGGCCACACGGAGCTGGCGCGCGGGGCGGGCACACACGACGCGAGACGCTGACGACGGCGCTGAGCGTCTGCACTTCGGACGGGCCGAGGCTGGTGGCCGCACGCGCGCGCGCGCACAGGCCCCGCCAGGGCGCCGCCCCTCTGCTGCGCGGGGACCGACCTCCCCTCTGAGGACAGCCCGTCAGCGGCTTCTACGGGGACAGCGCGACGAGCCCCCGGCCTGCGGGGCCCTCCCGGTGTCCCCCGTGGGGGCCCCATTGTCTGAATTCAGGGGCGCAAAGCCAGCGCTGCAGGGGCCGCTCAGGCCTGGGGGAGAGTGGGGACAGCGGGGGACCCACGGAGGGGAGGCCACGGCCTGTCGCAGGGGGGCTGCTTGGAGAGAAGCCAGAGGACCAATCCTTGAGAATTGCCCGGACTGAAAACGGTGGCAAATAGGAAGTTTTGGCAACACCGTGCAGCCTGACGGCTGAGGCTGCCTGTGGGCAGAGCGGTGGCCCCCGCCTGGAGGAGCAGCCCCGGGGTGTGGGGGGCCTGGGCCAGGGCTGGCCCCTCCCCGCCCCTCCTCTCCCCTCCCCTTCCTCCCCCGCCACCTCCTCCCTCAGGCTCTTCCCTGCGCTCCTGCTGCACCCCCTCCCCTCCTCCCTCCTCCCTCCCCACCTCCCAGCCCTCCCTTTCCAATCGCCAGGCAGGGGCCCGGCCTTCGGCCTTTAGGGCAGCGAAGTCTTGTCCCCGGCCGCCCCCTGGGTGGCTGCGCCTCCGTCGCAGTCCAGGCACCACCGGGAGGCACGAAGCTCGCCCTGGCCTGCAGCCTCCCCTGGGGACCCGGGCACACTCCCCGGGTGGGGACCCGAAGTCAAGCCCCACTCAGCGCGTCCTGAGACCCCGTCGCCTCCCTGGGGAACGTTTCTCTTTTCCTTCTTCTGGCTCCGTCCAAGATTCTCTCGCCACCTGCAAAAGGGACTAACAGGTGCGGGTGGGCTCCGGCCACCCACGGACCAGCAGAGCCCCAGCCACAGGACCAGCGGGGCAGGAGGGGCCTCCCGGCCAGGGCGCCCCCGCAGGCGTCCCCGCGCAGCCCGACCCGCTCGCCGCCCGCTGTCCTTGGCCCCCTCTAGTGGCCTTTGGGGGGCGACCTGCGCCCCGAGGGGCCTTCTTCCCATGTGGCCTTGGCCTCTGCGGCCTTGGCTGGGCCCTGGCTCGCGCCTCTCCTTGTTCCCGCGGGCTCGTCCTGGGCCGCGGCCCGGCTCCCGGGGCTCCCCTCTGGAGTGACGCCCCAACCGCGGCCTCTTTGGGTTTTACCACCAGGAGAGGGAGTGGTGCCCAGGCCCTGGCGGCTTCTTGGACGCCCTGTCCTCCGGCTCAGGCGCCTCGCTCTCCAGGTCCTCCAACTTCTCCTCGGATCCCTCCTCCTTCTCCTCGGATCCCTCCTCCTTCTCCTCCTCGGACCCCTCCTCGGACTCCACGTTCTCGCGGGCGGCCAGGAGAGCCAGGACCCCGCCCCGTGGCTACCCTGGGTGCACTTGTACTTCGCACCCTCCCAGGCGTTTCCCTTCCCCTCCTTCATCACCTTGGCCATGTCCTGGGCCGCCAAGAACGCCACCAACTCCAGGAGGCCCCCCATCTTCATCATCATCATCATCATCACCCCAGCCTCCCAGGAAACCACGGTGAGCCGCGGGGACAGTCTCTGGCTGCGCCAGCGTGGAAATGCATTCCAGAAGATTCCCATCGCCTCCAGCCTTCCTGAGGACCACGGCGTCCACCTCACGGCCAGCCTCCTCTACCTTCACGCGTGTTCCAGAGGTGGCCCCGGCCATGACGGACAAGACCTCGGGCAGGCGTCCTTCCTCTCTTTCTCGTCACCCCAGCCCAGCGACTGGATCACAGATGCTATTTTCAACATCTCCTCCAGGACAGAGGGGCCTGAGGGGTCTGTACAGGCCACGATGGCCACAAACTCGGGATTGCCCACCCCTTCTTCTTTGTCCTCATTTTCCTGGGACTCGCTCTCTGAAGTATCACTGCCCAGCGGCTCCTCTTCCAAGGTGTCTCTCACCGCCAGGAGGGCCACCAGGCCGGGGACGCCACGCCTGTCTTCTGTGACGTTCAAGGTGATGGGCTCGGCCCCAGGGGGCTCCTTCTCTATCCCCTCCTTGTTGGCCCATCACCAGGGCCGAAAACTCACGAGGCCTGTCTCCATCCTCCGCCCCTCGGCCCTGGCAGGCCCCCTGCTTCTTAGTGAGCTCCCTGGCGGCCGCCTGGAGAGTGGCCAAGAGCGCGCTCCTGTCCTCCTCGTCGCTCGAGGCCTCCTCAATCTCCTCAATGACGACGTCCAGGCTCTCCTCGGAAGTCTTGGGACTCGCTCCTCAGGGAGGTGGACGGCCACCCTCCCCGGGCCCTTTTCTTGCCCTTCTTGGTCAACCTGTTGGCTCTGGCCCGACTTCCTCCACCCCTGCAGCCTCGCCTGGCCTTGCTGGCTGCCCTGGGAGGGGAGCTGCTCTGCCCCGAAGCCCGGCCCGGGGTCCCCGGGGCAGGAGGGGTGGGCCCGTCAGCCAGCAGCTGGCGCTTCCTCTGCCTCAGGAACCCCGTGTCCTCGGCGCGGTCCTCCCACAGCACCCTCCAGACCCCGACGCTGCCCGGAGGTCTCCCTGCGGGTGGCGGCGTGCCTGGCGTCCCCCGCGCACTCCACTAGGGCGGCCTTGGCCTCGGCCCCCGCGCGGCCCGGGTGCTCCGCAGCCTGACCGCGCCCGGGGCAGGAGGGCCGGACGCAGGGCCGCCTCGACGGGGGCCGGCGCCAGGCCCTGGGGACCTCGGTGAGCAGCAGGGCCCTGCGCACGTCCCCCCCAGCGCGGGCGCCAGGGCTCCAGCGGGCGCAGCGCCACGGCGCGGGGCGGGGCGCGGGGCGCGGGGCTCCCCAGAGCTGCCGAGGACCCGCGGGGGCTTACGCGACGACCCTGGGTGCGGCGGGCCCGGCTCTGAGCGGCTGCCCAGGCGCGGTCCCTCTGGGGACAGCCGCGGCCTCCTTTGTCACTGACAGATGTCCACCAGGCTCGGCGCCAGGGCAGGTGCTGAGGGCGGGCGGGGCCGCTGCACCCGGAGGGCGCGGGGAGGGCGTGGGGGCGGGGGGGCGCACCCCCGGGGCGCGGAGCGCGCACCCGCCGCTGAACTCTCGGCGGTATCCTCGCGCCTGCGCAGACGACTCCCCCCCCCCCCCCCCCGCCGGCCGCCGTATCCATAGCAACGCCGCGCTGGAGCTGGGTCTGCGGCGGGAGGTCTGAGTGCTGGCTCGTAAAGGCCCCGATGCAAAGGAGAACGCGGGCGCTGGGAGCATCGCCTTCGCTCGGTCAGCAAAAACAAAAGCCAAGTTCAGGGAGGGCAGGACGTCATCCAGGGCACCAGGCCCCCTTTACGGGCTGGAGGCCTCAGCCGGGACTTCAGATTCTCCTCCGCAGGCTCCAAGTGGAATTAGCACCTATAGCCACGGGGTACTGGCCCCACACGGCCGAACCAAGACTCACTCTTTTTTTTTTTTTTAAGATTTATTTTATTTCTTTCTCCCCCTCCCCCTCCCCCTCCTTCTTCCCCTCCCCCTCCCTCTCTCTCCCTCCCCAGCTGTCTGCTCTCTGTGTCCACTCCCTGCGTGCTCTTCCCTGTCCGCCTCTGTTGTTGTCAGCAGCACGGGAATCTGTGTTTCCTTCTGTTGCGCCATCCTGCTGCGTCAGCTCTCCATGTGTGAGGCGCCATTCCTGGGCAGGCTGCACTTCCTTTCCCCCTGGGCGGCTCTCCTTATGGGGCGCACTCATTGCATGTGGGACTCCCCTATGCGGGGACACCCCTGCGTGGCAGGGCACTCCTTGCACGCATCAGCACTGTGCATGGGCCAGCTCCACACAGGTCAAGGAGTCCCGGGGTTTGAACCACGGACCTCCCATGTGATAGACGGACACCCTAACCACTGGGCCAGGTTTGCTTCACAAGACTCACTCTTGGGGTACGAGATTCATGCAGACTAGGCAGGGTCTCCAGGGGTGCAGGCCTCAATCAGGGTATACAGACCTCAGGCGGCGGGTGCAGGCCTCTGTCTGGGTGTACAGGCCTCAGTCAGTGGAACCAGGCCTCACTCCTGTACCTATTCCTGTGCTTGTAATTATGCAAGTACACCTGAACCTATGTTTTGTGTATGGTTTGTGTGTGTAGAGAGCATTAGTGGGATCTGATGTGAATTCGTCCAGAAAGTGTTTTCTCGGGTCGTGCCGGCAGCTACTCCAGCCATGCACTGGCCTCACCATCCACCGTCCACCCACCTGGCTTCCCCCCTCTCTATGTCCATGAGGCGCCGTGGCCAAGCCGCTGGGTTTACATGCCCCTCCCCACACACACGCCTTTGCTTCTGTGACTCCCGGCTCATTCCTGAGCTTCTCTGTGCCTCGGTTTCCTCCTCTGCAAAATGGTGATCCCATGGTCCCCACCCCAAGGAGTTTTAACGGGGATAATCCATGGAAGTGCTTAGAAGACAGGCTGGCTCACGGGGCTTATTTGTTGAGAACTTACTGTTTAATTAGCATTTGTTCAATGAATAAACAGGGAACCCAAACACCTTGGGTTTTTTGCCTAGGGAGAGAATTTATAGCGAGGTTACTATGGCAACCAGGCCAGAACAAGCCACTTACTCACTCCTGTGCCCCCCTCCTCTCTTTCTGCAGCTCTTATTTTCTCTACTTTTCTCTCCTCCTCTCCCCATCCTGACCTCCAAATGGACCAATTACCCTTCCCTCTGCAGCCCTATCACTTATAGAGATATAATGTGAGCCCTAATGGGAGCCCCATTCAAAATGTGACGTTTTCTAGTTGTCACCTCCAGTAAATAAAGAGGTGACATGAATTTTAAGAATATATTTGGGGAGAAGCAGATTTGGCTCAACGGATAGAGCCTACACCTACCACATGGGAGATCCAGGGTTCAAACCCAGGGCCTCCTGATCCATGTGGTGAGCTGGCCCACACACAGTGCTGGTTCACGCAAGGAGTGCCATGCCATGCAGGGGTGTCCTCCCGGTAGGGGAACCCCACACGCAAGGAGTGTGCCCTGTAAGGAGAGCCAGCCAGCACAAAAAAAAAGTGCAACCTGCCCAGGAGTGGCGTCGCTCACACAGAGAGCTGACGCAGCAAGATGACACAACAAAAAATAGACAGAGATTCCCAGTGCCACTGACAAGAATGCAAGAGGACACAGAAGAACACACAGTGAATGGGCATGGAGAGCAGACGATGGGGGGAGGGAAGAGAAGAGAAATATATAAAAAATAAAGCTTTAAAAAAAAAAGAATAATATATTTGGGGAAAGGGATTTGGCTCAACTGATAGTGCATCTGCCTACCACATAGGAGGTCCAGGGTTCAAACCCAGGGCCTCCTGGCCCATGTGGTGAGCTGGCCCATGTGCAGTACTGATGCATGCAAGGAGTGCTGCGCCATGTAGGGGTGTCCCTGGCATAAGGGTGTCCCTGGCGTAGGGGAGCCCCATGCACAAGGAGTATGCCCCTCAAGGAGAGCCGCCCCGTGCAAAAAAAGCGCAGCCTGCCCAGGAGTGATGCCACACACACGGAGAGCTGATGCAGCAAGATGATGCAACAAAAAGAAACACAGATTCCTGGTGCCGCTTATAAGAGTGGAAGCGGTCACAGAAAAACACACAGTGAATGGACACAGAGAGCAGACAATGGGGTGGGGGGAAGGGGGAAGAAATAAAAATAAAGTCATTTTAAAAAGAAGAATATATTTGATGCTTTGATGTATCTTCATGTATACAAAATCTTATCATTTAAATGTGTCATCAATATTTTAAGTATTATTAATGAGCTCTTGTACATTCTCTTCTTTGTAATAAGTCACTATGGAGCAGCTGTGTTTTCAGCGCTCAGGGGCCACATGTCGACATGTGGGTGTTTGTTCTGAGGACTTTGTAAGGGGGGTGTGTGTGTGTGGACAGAGTCGGCACACGTGTTTTTATCCCTATGTTATTTTGAAGGAATCAGAAGAAGAAAAAAAAACAACAGCAAAGAGAGAAACAAGAGGCCAGCACGTCTCTGAAGCTGGGGTAGGCGACCGGCAGGGAGGGGCCTCCTGGAAATGAAGAGTCCCAGGCCCGGGACCTGCTGGTCAGGGTCTCGTGATGTTAACCGGCCCCGTGCCCAGCCACTCAGGTGGACTTACTCTCACTGAAGCGACTTGGCCTCCCGATCTGCAGGGCACCGCGTCGAGCTCAGTGCCCGTGCCCGGGAGGCTCGGCCGAGGACCGGGTGACAGCTGCACCCCGCGCACACCTGGCCTCACTGTGCCTCTGCTGGGAGGAAGACCCCCGCTTTTTTCGGTGAAATTACAGCTTTATTGAGATAGGATTTCCATACCATGCACTTCACCGGTTTGAAGTGTGCATCTCAGCAGCATTTAGGATATTCACGGAGTTGTCGCCATAATCAATTTTCGAACTTTTTCATCACCCCAAAAGAAACTCCCTCTCCATGGCTCTCACCCCCCGGTATCCCCACTTGCTTCCCCCCAGGTCCCCAGACAGCAACCACTACCCTGCTCCCTGCCTCTAGGGCCCGGCCTTGCTGGACACGTCGTGTGAACAGAATCTCGCGCACATAGGCCTCCGTGCCCGCCTCCTTCCTCGCGCTCTCGTGGTTGACCGCGCCATGGCGACACCTGGACTTCACTCCTCTTGAGGGCCGAGTCGTCGTCCCACGTGTGGACGTACCGGGCCTCCTGTGGTCACTCGCCAGCTGATGGACATGTGGTGCTTTCCACCTTTTTGGCCATCATGAATATCCGGGTCTGAGATTCTCTGGGAACTTACTTCTTCGTTTCCCCTGGATACAGACTTAGGAGCGGAATTGCTGGGTCAGGCGGTAACTCGGTTGAGCTGTTATGGGGCGCATCTTAACCGTTGTCAGTCCAGAGTGGGAGCCTTTGCCCGCTCCCCCCAAGGCGCTGTCAGCGTGAGCCCCCAGCCCCGCTCACTTTGAATCTCCATGCCTTGGTGCCCCCGCTTTATCTGGTGACCCGAGGACTCGAGATGCTGTGTGGGTGGGTTCGCCAGGGCCCAGCCCTGTTACCACGGTCACAGTGGGACAGCAGAGCCACACGCTGGCCGACAGCCCAAGGACAGGAGCCCAGGAGAGGAGCTGGTTTGTACAGGCAACCCCAGGTCCAGGGGCAGGCGGGAGTCCCTCTCCCCAAAGTGTATTTCAGGGGCTGTCAATGGGGGCAGTTCACCTCCTGGGGGACATTTTGGAAACATGGAGGCTGGGGGCACATGGCCTTGTGGGACAATCGAGGCATTCCTGGTGGCCTGGGAGAGGGGGACGAGAGGCCTACACAGCCCTGAGCTGAGACTTGGGCCTCTGGCATTCATGTCTGTGAAATCAGTTCACAGGGAGCAGATGTGGCTCAAAGGATAGAGCTTCCCCCTACCATATGGGAGGACCTGGGTTCAATTCCTGGGGCCTCCTGGTGAAAAAGAAGAGAACGCGTGTCCATGCAGCAAGCCAGTGCCCGCACAGGTACCTGCGTGGCGAGCCAGTGCCCCGCACAGGTGAGTCACGCAGCAAGATGATGACACAACAAAAGAGACAAGGGGAGAGTCAAGGTGAAGCACAGCAGAGACCAGGAACTGAGGTGGCGCAATTGACAGGGAAACTCTCTCCTCATCAGAGGTCTCCAGGATCGAACCCTAGAGGAGAGAAAATGAGAAGAGGAGGCAACACAGACAGGAAAAGCAGCAGGGCAGGAGGAAGGGAAGGGGGGAAATAAATAAAAATAAATAAATCTTTAAAAAGAAAAAAACAGTTAACAATTATCTAAGCCCTGAACCCAGCTCTGTTTTACCTGCAGCCACATAGAGCAGGGTTTGTTGTTGCTGTCTTGTTTAACCACAGATTGATTAGTCACTAAATACGCCAGCATTTTAGGCCTGTTCTAAGGCCCCCGCCCCACTTCCTGCGCAATCCACCCAGCCTCGGCTCTTCTTCTCTTAGAGCCACGTTTATTCAGGAGAAGCAGGTGCGCCGCTTTGTCCTCTTCACTCGGCTTTCGGCGGCTCTGTCCCCCTGAGGGAGCCCCCATTCATTTCTCTCCTGGTAGCTGGGGGAGAGGGAAGGCGTCCAGACGGGGTAGAAAATTCTAGAAGCCTGCAAGAGGGGCCTGGCCTCAAGAAGCTGGGGGCCCTCGGGCGTTGCAGAAGGTCCGCGTCGGGAGCGCAGTCTTGGGGACCGGCCAGCCGACCGCCGGGACCCCTGAAACGGCCCGCGCGGCCTCGCGGCAGGATTTGCCCCGAGCTGTGGTCCCCACCGCGAAGGCGATGGCTCAGTGACCCGTCCAGCCGTTCCCTCCCAAAGCAACATTTCCCCGTGGAAACAGCTGGAAGAGAAGCGCACATGAAATGCTTTTATGGGGGCAGTTGAGAAAATACAGTTGTTTTCATAAAAAAAGAGGTCACCTATGTGAACGCGTACCATACATTTATTATCGTTATTTTAAAATATAAGTAAATACTAATTTAATTTCTCATTTAAAAAATTCTAATATGGTAAATATCGACAAATACGACTCACATAAACAAAAGCTCTCTGAAGTCCTTGAAATTTTTAAAAAGAGGGCCTGAGACCGTTAGGCCTCAAAGCAGGGCCTTTGTGGATAACCAGAGATGGCATGAAGAAAACTTTAACACGAAAGTGAGGCAAACTCACATTTATTGTGTCTGCAGAGGTGAGGAGCCAAGGCCAGTCCACAGTGACTCAGACCTGACTCCCTCTGCTGCAGTTTCACTCTTGTTTAAATACCCAAGTTACTACTTAGCATTTGCTTTGATTATGCATTAGTTTTTACGCATATGGATGAACATACATAGCTGGTTATGTAATTGTATGATTGGTATGTTCAGGAAATCACGCTTGCACATACATTGCATGATCAAGAAAGGGGCGGATAACTCCACCCCTGGGTGGGAATTTTACTATGTTAATTAAGCAAGTTGAAGTGAGGACAGCAAGGGGCTGCTTCTGCGCAGGTCCCGCCAACTGGCTGAAGCAGGTTTTCATTCTTCATTGCTTTAACAGGATATTCTTGACCACCAAAAGCGGAATTTGGCCCAAAGAGAGAGTTGCATTTCATTACCTTCTGATTTACATACAATTATTTTCTTTGTATCCTAGCAACAGGCGGAGAAACAGTTATTTTCAGATATTTGGTCATCCTACATCCATCAAGACCAAATAGTTTGAAGACAAAAGCCAGCTCCCCACGGGCCCCGAATTAAAAGAAAAAAGATTTTCTGGGGGAGATTGTAGCAGTTTGATATTATTGATGAATTCCAAAAAGAATGTTGGATTATGTTGTAAACTGATCTTCTCCTAAGGGCATATTAGATTATATTAGATTCAGAGGTTTCTTTGATTAAGTAATTATGTAAAGCTCTTGTGTCATTAGGGTGTTGAGTCCCCACTCTTTGGTGAGTGGGGACTCACAGATCAAAGGACTCAAAAGCTGGAGAAAGACAGAGCCGTTCAAGACAGAGCCTTTCGCCTGATAGTCTATAGCTGACCTTGTAGAGAGAGGCAAAGCCTAGAGAGCCTCATAGTCTACAGCTGGCCTTGTGGAGAAAACAGAGACACTGAGCCCAGAGGAACCCAGGAAGCCTGAACCCTGGCAGACATCGGCAGACATCTTGCTCCAACACGTGAAAATAGACTTTGGTGAGGGAAGTAACTTATGCTTTATGGTATCTGTCAGCTCCTACCCCAAATAAATACCCTTTATAAAAACCAACCCGTTTCTGGTATTTTGCATCAGCACCCCTTTAGCTGACTATACAGGGATATTTTTCCCTGACTGATCATAGTTGAATCATGGAATTAAATGCACCGGCCAATTTGGTTCCCAGCCCTGTCGTTCTGCCCACCCCAACCCCCTTAGCCTTTACAGCTCCGTTGCCAGGGAAAACAGTCAGTACCCCCCAACGCAAAATTAATTTAACTCCCTCCTGTCTGAGTCACGACTGCGCATGTGCTTTTTAGGACACCCAAGGAGCTGCCCACTCCACCTGCCTCCCGTGTTCAAAATGCCTTTGTCCTCACTCCTCCCCACTCCCGGGCTCATCGCCCTTTTTTAAATGTCTCTCCTTTGTCTGTATGTGTCCCTGTGAGATGTGCATTGCTGTTTTTTTGAGGGGAGGAGCATCTACTTTGAATTTTCTTAACGTGTTTTGTTTCACCTGCCTCCTGTTTCTCGTTAGCGTTACATCGCTCTGTGGTTACGTGTCTGAGACTGACCCAAGTTCTGAGCGGTGCAATCCTGTCTGCAGTCGTCCTGCTGAGCAGCAGCTCGCAGGCAGGCAGCCTTCACCTTGACCTTGGTCCTGTCCTCTCTCGCAGGGGGGACACTAACGGCAGTTTTTAAATATGGCTGCAAATTCTCTGAGCCCATCGTGAGGCAGGTTCTACGGCCCCTTTCCCGGAGTCGAGATCTGGGTGAGTTTATAATGGTTCTGACACATGGAATATGGCGGGAGTGGGGCTCCGCGCCTTCCGGGGCCGGTCGTCCGAGGCCTTTGCCAGGCTCTCTTGAATAATCGTTCTTGGGGCCCACTTGGAAGGTAGCGGCCCTACCGTGAGGAAGCGCACTCCCGAGGTGAGACCACGTGTAGGCGTTCAAGTCAACAGCTCCAGCGAAGCCCAGACTTCAAGGTCATCCCAGACTAGGTGCCATACAAAGCCTCCAGAGGATTCCAGACGCTAGCCATAGATGGAGTGACCCAGCTGAGACCTCAGACACTGTGGAGGTGAAAGAAGCCATCCCCAGTGTGCACTGTCCTATTCCTGACTCCCAGAATCCATGAACATAATACACATGTTGTTGTTTTATGCCATTAACCTTGGGGTGTTTTGTTACGCAGCAGTCATAACCAGTGCATGCCCATCTCCGTCTCCTCCCCACAGACACACCACAAAATAGGCTCTGATAAACTCGCTCACACTCTCCCTCTTAGGGGCTAAGTGAGATTGTCCTTGGCATATGTACCAGGAACAGAAAGGCTGAGCCATAGGGTCTGTATATTCATAAGTCCCCCGAGTCCTGCCAGTCGCCTTGTGCAACAGAAGCCCTTGTCTGTTCTTCTACCATGCGTGCACAGGATTCTGGTACCTCCAACATCCCCTGCCAACACCGGGCGTGACCCAGTCTTCTAAGATTGACCTGTCCGTGGGGATAAAGTGGTAGCTCATTGTTCTTTGACTACGAATGGGTTTGCACATCTCTGGGTAGGCTTGTTAGCTTTTCCGGAATCCCTTTCCACCAACTGCCCATTGGAGGGTCTCCTCGCTGTTGTCCCTTCTTCTACTGCCCCCACATTGTTAGTTTTTTAGTAGGGCTCGTGATTCTTTCAGTTGTGATCTCTGAAGGTATGTTAGCTCTCCTTGCTGCTCCGATTAAAAGACGCTGATGAACTCGAGTAAGGTTTTTATCATAACAAGAGGCACCATTTTTTTGAAGGGAGGGAGGGAGGGACCATGACCTCACACACACCCTGCAGGGACTCACTCTCTGCCGGCTCCGGATACTAAGCCCTTGAATATATTGCTGTAGAATCTGTACCGATACTCTCTCTCTTTTCCAGATGAGAAGTCTGACTCTGGGTGCATGTGTGTGGCGGGGTGAGATGGGGTGTCTTTTCCAATTCCACTCAACTGGGAAGTGGTGAGACAGGGATCTGAACACAGGCCAGGTCTCTGTGACTCCAAACCCCAGACCCGAACAGCTGGGCTGGGCAGACTTTCAGCAGCACCATCCCTCAGAAGCACTCATTCATTCACTCATTCATTCATTCATCAAAAGCAGAGAATCCTTGTTACTGGGATACAGCTGTGATGATGTCACACTGGGGATCAGCTGACATCTTGGGGAATCAGCTAGTAATCATGTAAATAATTGTTTAATTACAGTGGTGAGAAGAGCAAATAAATGACATCACAGCCCCTCTAGGGACTGTCATGTGAGTATTAGAAGTTGTGAGCTGGACCCCACTGAACACCTGGCAAATGACCATGTCCTGTCACTGAGGGGAGGAAAGCAAGCTACAGAATGGTGTTTCTAGTGGGACTCCCGCACATCAAAACGGACCACGAGGGGAGACAGTGTAGCTCGGTGGTTGAGCACCTGCTTCCCATGTACATGGTCCTGGGTTCGATCCCCACTACCTCCTAAAAAAAACACAAAAAACGGACTGTGAAGTATTTGTTTCAACCTCAGGCAAGCCTCATCATGTTCCACCTTAGAAAACGTCTAGAATTTTTAGCCTCCTATTAACAAAACAGAAAAGCTTATTCCAACTTACATAGTGAAAGATCAGGGATATTGATGTAAAATATGGTAGGGGGGCATGGTTTTCCAAAATACTTTTAGGGATCAGGATGGGAAACAGATGTGGCTCGACCAATTGGGCTCCCATCTACCATACAGGAGGTCCAGGGGTCGATGCCCGGGGCCTCCTGGTGAGGGCAAGCTGGCGCACGCAGAGTGCCGACCCGTGCTGGAATGCCGCCCCGTGCAGGAGTGCCAGCCGATGCGGAGAGCTGACGCAGAAATATAACACAACAAGAGACACAGAGGAGAGAAAGTAAGAAGACGTAGCAGAACAGGGAGCCGAGGTGGCGCAAGAGAACAATCGCCTCTCTCCCACTCTGGAAGGTCTCAGGATCGGTTCCCAGAGCCGCCTAATGAGAATACAAGCGGACACAGAAGAACACACAGTGAATGGACCCAGAAAGCAGACGACGGGGGTGGGGAGGTGGGGATGAGGAGAGGAGGAGAGGAAGAAAAGAGAGGTTGAAGAGTTGGGTGTTAAGTGGTCAGTTTGGGGGCAATGCAGGGTTAGAGGAGCCTCAGCTGGGCCTGGGCAGAAAATTCCCTGCTGGGGAACGCCCTGGGGTGGGGAGGGGTGGGGTGGGGGTGGAGAAGGTCAGGGCAGGAAGTTGGGGCTGGAGCTCTGAGCAGGGGATCTGGGACTTTCCCTCTTAGCATCTGGACACACCGTTCTGCTTCCTGAGTTCTTCCCAGGACAGCTCATCTTCGAGATGGTCCCACAACAGGATCCTTTTCACTGCTGCTTCCACCTCCCCTGGGTGACTCGTACCTTCTCTGACCCAGTCCCTACGGATGGAGGCAGGCAGGCCTGGGGTTCAAGCCAGGGCCCCCGTCCCCTTCCGTCTTGGGGTGACTGTTCACCTGCAAGACGGGTCTTAGTAGGAGTGTTCCCATTTTATAGGTGAGGAAACTGAGTCACAGGGAGCCTAAGTGACGTGCCAAGGCCAAACAGGCAGGATTGGCAGAGCCGGGATTGAACCCAAGGCCAACTTGACCCAGTGCCCAAGCTCTTAGCCTCTCTCTAGGGCCTTTGGTTTTCAAAGCAATGATGCCCGCACGAGGTCGTTGCTGTGCACGTGGATTTGCAAAGAGTAAGAAAATGTATAGGAGCGGCTTCCCCAAGACAACCGTATTAGTCAGGGCTCTCTAGGGAAACAATCAACAAGAGATACCCGGCAACAGGATGCGATTTTATCAGAGTCTCCCACGTGACCGTGGGGACACACGAGTCCAGGTTCCGCCGTCAGGCTGCAACCAGGGCTCCAGTGGAAGTCCAAGGAAGGTTCTTGACAAGTTCTGGGAGACGCTGGCTGTCCAAAGACAAGCTGGGAAATTCTCACTCAATGCTGGAATCACTTCCCCTTCTAAGGCATTCAACTGATTGGATAAAGCATCACTCATTGCTGATGGCAATCTCCCTGAGTGACATAATTGTAACCAGCTAGCTATGATTTACCACCGCAGCAAAGTCAATGGCGACCGAAGTCCATAAACGCCCTTGTATTACAGGTAGCCCAGTGCTTGCTTGACCAAACAACTGGGCACAATTACCTGGCTGAGATGACACAATAGCCTGACCATCACAGGACCCCACTGAGGAGATAACTTCAGAGCAGAGACTGGAAGGAGCTGAGGAGGGGGACAGAGATCCGGAGGCGACTCGAGATCCCCCCGCCAGCAAGTGCCGAGACCCAGAGGAGAGCTCGGCGAGTTGGAGGAGCAGAAGGAGAATGTGGGAGGCATTCCAAAGTTTGTGGGCTGTGTAACCGCTTTGGCTTTTCTTTTTTATGGTAATGTACATACAACCCAAAATTTCCCATTTTAACCACTTCCAAGGGTACAATTAAGTGGTGTTAATTATTTTCACGATATTATGCTACCATCACCAATATCTATTACCCCAATTTTTTTTCATCTCAAACAGTAACTCTGCACCCATTAAACAATAAACTCTCTCTTCCCACCTACCTCCGTGGCTCCTGGTAATCTATAATCTACTCCTGGTAACCTGTCTCTATGAAATTTGCCTCTTCTAGGTATTTCATTTAAGTGAGATCACACAATATCTGTCCCTTCATGTCTGGTGAGACTCAACATGATGTCTTCATCCAACTTCACCCATGTTTTAGAACTTCATTATTTTTTATGGCTGAATAATATTTCATTGTGTGGGGAGACCACATTTTGTTTATCCATTCATCTATTGATGGACACTTGGATTGCTTTCACCTTTCAGCTATTGTGAACAATGCTGCGATGAACATTGGCATACAAATATCGGAGTCCCTGCTTTCAGTTCTTTGGCATATATACCAAGAAGTGGATTGTTGGGTCGTATGATAATTCTATGTTCAACATTCTGAGGAGCCACCACACTGACCCCCATAGTAGCTGCACCGTATGATGATGCCACCAACAATGAGTGAGTGTTCCTATCTCTCCACATCTGTGTCAACACTTATTATCTTCTGGGTTTTTTTTTTAATGAAAGCCATCCTAATGGGGGGGAAGTGGTATCTCATTGTGATTTTGATTTTATTTGCATTTCCCTGGTGACCAATGATGCTGAGCACCTTTTCCTGTGCTTATTGACTATTTGTCTATCTTCTTTGGAGAAATGTCTATTCAAGTACTTTGCCTGTTGGTTAATGGGGCTATTTGTCTTTTTGGTTGTTGAGTTGCAGCAGCTCTTTATATAACAAGGCTGGGTTTTACTCTGAGGTGGGAGCCATGGGTGGGTTTTGAGTAGATGTGAGCTATTGCTACAAAAGAGACCATTTCTCGTGATTCTGCACTCGGGGCTGAGTTCAGCCCCGAGGGCCTTCAGCTGTGTGGACATCTCCTGGGGAAGGCATGGCCAAGATGCTTCCTTTGCTTCCACGTCTGGGGCTTCAGATGGGACGATTCTAACTGCTGGGGACTGTCTGGCGTTTCTGTCTTCACACAGCGAATCCACGTGGCAGCCTCAGGCTTCCTGGCGTCACGGTGGCATCAGCACAGGCGGACTTCTTAAATGGTAACTGGCATCTAAGAGGGAGGTGTAGAGATGTAGAAGCTGCTGCGTCTCTTAAGGGTAACTCCTCGAATTTGCAATCCTTTTTTTTTTTTTTTTTGAGGTACCAGGGCCAGGGACTGAACCCCGGACCTCCTGTGGGGGAAGCCAGCACTCAACCACTGAGCCACATCAGCTCCCCTGAGTTGTTTTTTTCGTTTGTTTGCTGTTTTCAGTGTGTTGTTTGTTTGTTTGTTTTCATTTTTAGGAGGCACCAGGCACCAAACCCAGACCTCCCAGGTGGGAAGCAGACGCTCCACCTCCTGAGCCACGTCTGCTCCCGGCACAGCATCCTTTCTGCTGAATTCCACTGGTCAAATCAGGTCGTAAGACGCGCCCAGGAACCAGGGGAGGAGAAACTGACTTATCTCTGCGTGAGTCCAGGGAGGGGAAGATCGGAGAGCGACCAGCGCCCCCGTGCGCCCCCTGGCGGCGGCAGGTGGAGAATTGTCTCAATTTGTCCATCATTCCAAAGGGACAAAGGCTCCCCTGACCCCCCAGCCGGCGTGAGCGGCCCGCGAGGGCTCGGCTATGGGATGGACGCTTTGGTGCCCCGGAGCTGGCAGCAGGAACGTTCACAAGGAGGATTTAAATGGTGCCTGCAGGGCCCCGTCCTCAAACTCAGCCCATGGGTGCCTCTGGGGATGTGGCTTCAAACTCACTAAGGGCTCCGGGGCGGGGTTTTGACTCCAAATCCGCCTTTATCTGGCCTGGCCCAGCTGCGCCACCATCAAAGAAGAGAAAACTGTCCACACCTGCCTGGGGCGGGGACAGGCGCCATCCCCACGAGGGTGCTTGAGTCCCACCAGCTGCCAGAGAAGTAAGTTGGGGAGGAAGTGGGTACCCCACCCTGTACCTTAAAAAAAAAGGCTATTTTCAGCCTGAGCTCCCACCACCCACACACCCGCACCCCGAGACCTCCTCCCACACCACAGAGAGAGCCCCGCCAGCCTCAGCAGCCCCTCCCCGGCACGCCCCTCAGCGCCCCCTAAGGAGAGCCCCCAGCCTGGTCCAGCGGCCCTGCGCCCCCGCCACAGACACACTCGCCCACTCGCCCACTCGCCCGTCCTGTGGAAGCTGAAGGGTCGTCCTGCCCGGCCCAGGACAGAGCCCGGCCCAGATGGCCGGGTGGCCCCTCCGCCAGCTCCACCGGGCCGCCTGAGGGGTGCTGGGAGGGGTGGCGGGGAGCCCAGAGCCCCTGGGCTGAGGGACAGGGACGGGCGCTCTGGACGTGACACCAGGCCAGGGGCCCGGGCTGGGACCGCAGGTGGCGGGAGCCCCCGTCAGACTACCAGACTAGGGCAGAGCCCCAAGGGCGGGAAGGGGCCTCCTCCCTCAGACTAGGGGTGGCGGGGGCCGGCGCCTCCTTCTCTCCCAGCGCCACCCTCTCTCGGGGCTCATGGTCCCCCCCCATGACTGCTCCCACCCCTCGCCCCATCCCCACCCCAGCTCCTTCCCCGGGGCCAGCCCCAGTCTCGCCCTCCCCCTCACTCCTCACACAACACACAGACTCGACCCTGCCTCCTCCCCGACTCTAAACCCTGCTGTGGCTCCCTAGTGCCCTCCAGGGAAAGGCAGCGGCTCCAGCCTGGGCTGCGGCTAATGCACCGCGTCCTCCTCCCCCAGCCGCTTTGTGCCCCGCAGCGCCTGGCTCCGGGGCTACGCACCCCTGGGGCGTTCCTGTGTCCACCCCACGGGGGCCGGGGGCCCAGGAGACCAGGCCAGGGTCCTCGCAGTCCCGGCATCGCCCGGCACCAGGCCGTGCCCGGAGGAGACGCTCGAAGAACGTGTGTGAACGAATGGAAGGCTGGAAGCGAGGAAGAGAGTGAGGGAGGGAGAGAGGGAGGAGGGGGGGAGAGGAAGGAGGGGAGGAAGGAGACTGGTCCCTTTACCCGCGGGCTCCCGCTTCCTTCCCGCAACTCTGGCTCCAGTGGCCCTCCAGGGGCTCAGCACATCCCTCACGCAAGGCCTCAGGGAATATGTGATGAAAGAATGGAAGGTGGAAGGAAAAGGAGGGAGAGAGGAAAGAAAGGGGAGAGGGAGGGAGACAGGGAAGGCGGGTCCCTTTAAAATGTCAACTTCAGGTTCTTTCTTCCCCGAGCTATGACTCCATTTGCCCAGCAGAGGGCGCTCTGGCCCAGCGAATCCCAAGGCCGCGCCTGGGGTGTGTGGGGGAACGGAAGGCTGGAGAGAAAGGAAGGAAGGAGACAGGGAGGATGGGTCCCCGCAAAATCTAAACCCCTGGTTCCATCTTTCTTCCCTGAGCTGTGGTTCCCTGTGTCCACCAGAGGGCGCGCTGCCCAGTAAATCCCCAATGCGGCGCCTAAACCTGCTCCAAGATACAAAAAGGAAGATACTGAGGATGACGGTGAACGCTAAGAACCGTTACTTAAAGCCCCGCTGCCCGCCAGGCCCTGAGCTAAGCCATCGACATGCCTGATCTCTAAATCAACACAGCAACCCGGAGAGGAAGTGAGGAGGGCCCCTGTTTTACGAATGAGGAAAGTGAAGCTCAGAGAGGTTGTTCAACTTCTCCAATGTCACACAGTGCCTAAACTGCTAAGAAGCTTCCAGTACAGCCTTGATGACCCTACAGTCTTTTGCTTCTTGGTCACACTCCTGATGTGACCAACCTACAAGGCCCCGTGGGCCTGGCCCTGCCACCTCTCCCCTTCCCCAGCCCCCTGCTCAGCCACACCCCACTTCCCTCAGCTCCCCAGATAGCCTGTCTTCTGTTCAGCCCCTGGGCTTTTGCCCACCTGTCACCTTGAAAGGGTTTCCTCTCTTTCCCTACCCCACTTCCCACAGATGGTCACTTCTTCCTTTCAAATTCGGTTCCATGTCACCTCCTCCAGGAAGCCTACCCAGATGGAGAGTCGGCTCCAGCTCCTCTGACCCACCTCCCCTGAGGGTCCAGACCTTTCCCTCCCAGCATTCACTTCCAGGTCTGATCACAGGAAGCTTCGAGCTCCAGGAGGCAGGGTCCCCGGAGCAGGCGTTACAAATACTGACTGAAGGAAGGAGGGCAGGAGCCAGGTGATGGAGAGGTGGATGGTGAGCCCTCCTCCCTGCCCGGGGAGCCAGAGAATCTCCAGCAAACACCCACAACCGTTGAAAGGACACCCTCACTGCTACCCAGGGCCCCCGCCTCGGGCTCCCAGGACCCCCAGAATCCAGCCCACTTGGGCCTTTGGGGGAGGCTGCCAGGGATGTGCTGGGGGCAAGGCCCCAGGCCCCTGGAAAGAGCCCAGTCTCCCTGCAGCCCCTCCTGCACCCAGGCACGGAGACCTGCTACTGCTCCCTCCCCTCGGGGCAGACGCTCCTGCTGTCCAGCCCAGCGTTCATCTCTCTCCCCCCAGTGATTTGCCTCCATTTCTCTCTGGGGAATCCCTCCCCTCCCCTCCTTCTCCGTGGCTTCTGTCGGGCTCACCCTCCCCACCTGGGGGCCCAAGCCTGGCCAATCAGAGCACTCAGTCCTTCTCGACTCGCTGTGATTGGTGTAGGAACAGGCACGTGACCGCGCTGATCCAATGGGAGTCTGCCCTGGGCCCTTGGCTGAATAAATGAATGAAGGGGCCCTCGAGCCAGCCATGCCTAAGCCGTGTTTTCATAGTCACAAAAGCCAACGAACTCCCTTTCCTGCTTAAGCCAGGTTATCCTGGGTTTCTGCGCTCAGAACACAAAGAGTCTTGCTTAATCCACGCCCCAAAGGGAAGGGCCTCGGGGAGCATCTCGGGGCCTTGCCGAGCAGGACCCCTGGCCCCAGGAGTGGGGGCAGGGCCGGCAGGGAGCAGGGGAGCGTCTCGCAGATTACTCAGACCTGGCACCATCACTCCCCAGAAGCAGCCGAGGCCGTGGGACCGGGGCTCCTGCCAACAGGGACAAGATGACAACAATCCGGTAAAGATGGCCTCGCTGCCCCCAGAGAAGACGCAGCCCGTTCTCAGTCCCGGCATTTGTAGGACAGACCTGCGCTTGCTCAGCCCCTGCTCAGCTGGGGTTGGGAAGTAACCGCTTTTCTCTCTGCTTTTTCGCCCAGGTGGAAGGAGGGGGTGAAGGGATGGCCTTACCTGGTGCCCCCACTCACCACCACAGAATCCCCAGATCCCAAAAGAGGGTGGGTAGGGCTGGGCCTAGAGGTGAAGGGGACAGCTCCGGAGTCTCACCCAGGCCCACCCTCGGCGTTTAGCTTTAAAATCACCCCAGACTCAGGGCCTGGTCCCTGAGTGAGGCCGGATCCTCCTGACTAAGGTTGAGTCATGAAAGACCCCAGTGAACAAACCAGTGGCATATTCTCATTTCACTGGGCTCGTTAGAACAAAATGGTCACTAAAATAGAGTGGGCATCACCATCCCCAAGATCCTCACCCACCACCCTCAAGATTGAGGAATGGGGAAGCGGACTTGGCCCAGCGGTTAGGGCGTCCGTCTACCACATGGGAGGTCCGCGGTTCAAACCCCGGGCCTCCTTGACCCGTGTGGAGCTGGCCATGCGCAGTGCTGATGCGCTCAAGGAGTGCCCTGCCACGCAGGGGTGTCCCCCGCGTAGGGGAGCCCCACGCGCAAGGAGTGCACCCATAGGGAGAGCCGCCCAGCGCAAAAGAAAGTGCAGCCTGCCCAGGAATGGTGCTGCCCACACGGAGAGCTGACACAGCAAGATGACGCAACACAAGGAGTGCCGTGCCACGCAGGGGTGTCCCCCGCGTAGGGGAGCCCCACGCGCAAGGAGTGCGCCCATAAGGAGAGCCGCCCAGCGCGAAGGAGGGAGCAGCCTGCCCAGGAATGGCGCCGCCCACACTTCCCGTGCTGCTGACGACAACAGAAGCGGACAAAGAAACAAGACGCAGCAAAAAGACACGGAAAACAGACAACCTGGGGAGGGGAGGGGAATTAAATAAATAAAAATAAATCTTAAAAAAAAAAAAAAAAAGACGCAACAAAAAGAAACACAGATTCCCATGCCGCTGACAACAACAGAAGTGGACAAAGAAGACAACGCAGCAAATGGACACAGAGAACAGACAACCAGGGCGGGGGTATGGGAGGGAAGGGCAGAGAAATTAATTAATTTTTTTTAAAAAAGATTGAGGAATGAACAAACACAAGGGGGGAATGCAACCACAGACCAAAGTAGCCTTATTATTATTGTAATAACAGAAGAGCTTGCAGCACTGGTAAATAGTGGTTACCAGAGGTTCTGAGGGGAGGGAGAGGGAGGCGGAGGTGGATCACGGGGCGTTTTTAGGACACTGAATGATGTTGCATGACAGATACGGGCCGCCGTACATTTTGTCAATACCTGTAAAATCGTGCAGTGCGAGTGTAAACCGTAATGTAAACCACAGACCTCGGTTAGTAGCAATGCTTCCATATTTGTTCATCGGTTTAACAAATGCACCACACCAGTGTAAGCCGTTACTAACGGGGGAGATGAATGGGAGGGGAGGAGTAGGATATATGGGAATCCCTTGTACTTCGTTTTCAGGCGGCACCGTGGACTGAATGCAGGACCTCTTACAAGGGAAGCAGGCGCTCAGCCACTGAGCTGCACGCACTCCCCCCAATCTTTCCCTGTAACTTGTCTGTAACCTAAAACTCCTTTTAAAATAACAATAGTATAGTTTATTATATGGTGGGGAAAAAAGAAAATAAAACAGGTAATTGATAAATACAGGATAAATAAATAAATAGGCCCCCCAAAATGCTCAGCCTCTGGCAAAAACCTGAAAACGGTTGCCGTGGGAACCGCTGGAGCCAGTGTGGAGGAAGGGCCACGACCACCCACCCGGGAGCTGGAGAGGGAGGGTGGCCGTGGTGCCGCCCGCAGCGCCCTCCTGCAGCTCCAGGCAGGGCCCGCCGCACGCAGGGTCGTCGCGTAAGCCCCCGCGGGTCCTCGGCAGCCCTCGGGAGCCCCGCGCCCCCGCCGCGCGCCGTGGCGCTGCGCCCGCTGGAGCCCTGGCGCCCGCGCTGGGGGGGGGACGTGCGCAGGGCCCTGCTGCTCACCGAGGTCCCCAGGGCCTGGCGCCGGCCCCCGTCGAGGCGGCCCTGCGTCCGGCCCTCCTGCCCCGGGCGCGGTCAGGCTGCGGAGCACCCGGGCCGCGCGGGGGCCGAGGCCAAGGCCGCCCTGGTGGAGTGCGCGGGGGACGCCAGGCACGCCGCCACCCGCAGGGAGACCCCGGGCAGCGCCGGGGTCTGGAGGGTGCTGTGGGAGGACCGCGCCGAGGACATGGGGGTCCTGAGGCAGAGGAAGGGCCAACTGCTGGACAGTGGGCCCACCCTTCCTGCCCCGGGGACCCCAGCCCGGGCGTCGGGGCAGGCCCCCTCCCGGGGTGGCCAGCAAGGCTAATGGGGGCAACAAGGGTCCCAGAAACAGAGCCAGTGGTAGGAAGAGAGGCCGCAGGACGGCCGTCCACCTCTTCTGAGGAGAGCCTGCACGTGGAGGAGGAGCACAAGGTGGACGGGAGCGAAGCAGAGGACGACAGTGAGCCACCCACGTGGCTCCAGGCCGCCGGGGAGCCCATGCAGAGGACGTGGGCTCTCCAGAGCAAGGAGGCCAAGTTCAACAGTCCCATGGAGTTCCGGGCCCCGGTGACCGCGACAGGCAAGTCCAGGAAGGAGGAGGTAGAGAAAGCGCCCCGCCCCAGTTCATGAGCTTGACCGTCGAGGAAGACCAGAGTGGCGTCCCCGACGCGGTGGGGCCGGGAGGGACATCCCCGACGAGATGCTGAGGGACAGCCACCGATCGGAAAGTGAGCCCGAGGAATGCACCACCGGGTAACGGAGGGGGGCGTGGAAACCCCGAGCTCGTGGCCATCGTGGCCTACACAAGCCCCTCGGACCCCCAAACCACAAGGAGAGGTTGAAAATAGTGTCTGTGATCCAGTCCCTGGGCTGGAGGGACAAGAGCGGAAGGACGCCTGCCCGAGGGCTTGTCCGTCACGGCCAAGGACACCTCTGGAACCTGCACGAAGGTGGACGCTGGCCGCGAGGCGCTCGCCGTGGTTGTCAGGAAGGCGGGAGACGAGGGGAATCTTCTGGAATGCGTTTACACGCTGGCGGAGCCAGAGAGCCCCGCCCCCCCTTCCCCCCCAGGCTCAGCGCGGTCCCCTGAGGGCTTGGGCCAAGGAAAAAAGAAAGAGAAAAAGGAAGGCCTCCTGGCGGCCCAGGACATTGCTGAGCTGGTGAAGAGGGAAAGGAAAGGCCTGGAAGGTGGGAAGTTCAAGGACACCAAAGGCCACCTGCGCGAGGACTTGGCTCTGCTGGCCGCCAGCGAGTCAGGAAGTCGACCAGGAGGCCGAGGAGAAGGCGGCAGAAGACGTGGCATCTGAGCGGGTGGACGACACCAAGAGCGATGAGTCCAGGCCCGCGACAGGGGGTCCAAGAAGCCTCGGGCCATCAAGGCCCAAACAGCCCCCAGGGGCCTGGGAGGGGGGCGGCTCCCACCCTGCCAGAGGTTCACAGACCCGAGGAGGCAGCGCGGGGGGAGCCCCGGGAGCCGGGCCGCGGCCCAGGACGAGCCCGCGGGAACAAGGAGAGGCGCGAGCCGGGGCCCAGCCACGGCGCAGAGGGCAGGGCCGCGCGGGAAGAAGGCCCCTCCGGGCGCAGGTCGCCCCCCAAAGGCCGCTAGAGGGGGCCAAGGACAGCGGGTGTTGCGGGTCGGGCTGCGCGGGGCCGCCTGCGGGGGCGCCCTGGCTGGGAGGCCCCCCCCCCATCCCGCTGGTCCTGTGGCTGGGGCTCTGCTGGTCCGTGGGTGGCCGGAGCCCACCCGCACCTGTTAGTCCCTTTTGCAGGTGGCGAGAGAATCCTGGACGGAGCCAGAAGGAAAAGAGAAACGTTCCCCAGGGAGGCGACTGGGTCTCAGGATGCGCTGAGTGGGGCTTGGCTTCGGGTCCCCACCCGGGGAGTGTGCCCGGGTCCCCAGGGAGGCTGCGGGGCCAGGGCGAGCTTCGTGCCTTTCGGTGGTGCCTGGACTGCGACGGAGGCGCAGCCACCCAGGGGGCGGCCGGGGACAAGACGTCGCTGACCCCAAAGGCCAAAGGCCGGGCCCCTGCCTGGCGATTGGAAAGGGAGGGCTGCGAGAGGGGAGGGAGGAGGGAGGCAGGGGCGGGGAGGGGGGGGCAGGAGGAGCGCAGGGAAGAGCCTGAGGGAGGAGGAGGGGGAGGGGCGGGGAGGGGGGGCAGGAGGAGCGCAGGGAAGAGCCTGAGGGAGGAGGTGGGGGAGGGGCGGGGAGGGGGGGCAGGAGGAGCGCAGGGAAGAACCTGAGGGAGGAGGTGGGGGGCGGGGAGGGACCAGCCCTGGCCCAGGCCCCCCACACCCCGGGGCTGCTCCTCCAGGCGGGGGCCACTGCTCTGCCCACAGGCTGCCTCCGCCATCAGGCTGCACGGTGTTGCCAAAACTTGTCCTATTTGCCACCGTTTTCAGTCCGGGCAATTCTCATGGATTGGTCCTCTGGCTTCTCTCCAAGCAGCCCCCCTGCGACAGGCCGTGGCCTCCCCTCCGTGGGTCCCCCGCTGTCCCCACTCTCCCCCAGGCCTGAGCGGCCCCTGCAGCGCTGGCTTTGCGCCCCTGAATTCAGACAATGGGGCCCCCACGGGGGACACCGGGAGGGCCCCGCAGGCCGGGGGCTCGTCGCGCTGCCCCCGTAGAAGCCGCTGACGGGCTGTCCTCAGAGGGGAGGTCGGTCCCCGCGCAGCAGAGGGGCGGCGCCCTGGCGGGGCCTGTGCGCGCGCGCGCGTGTGGCCACCAGCCTCGGCCCGTCCGAAGTGCAGACGCTCAGCGCCGTCGTCAGCGTCTCGCGTCGTGTGTGCCCGCCCCGCGCCGCCAGCTCCGTGTGGCCCCGAGTGGGACCTCCCTGGGCCCCCCCTGCACCCCTGACGCTGCCCCGATTTCCATCCCCAGGAGGGGACCAGCTCCGACCCTGCCGGGGCCCTGCTCCGCGCGGGGGAGGGCGCAGGGGCCCTGAGCGCGTCCTCACAGCCCCGCACTGGACCTTCCGCGCCCCCCGACGGGCCGCCCCGGGGCAGAACCAGACGCCGCAGCCGGGCCGGGCGGGGCCCTCTCCGTGCTCGGAGCACCCAGCCCGGACTGCGGGGCCGCCCCGGGACCGCGACGAGGTGGCCGTGAGCGGCCGGGTGCCCGGGTGGCCGCGGGGCGGCGGGAGGGCTCAGCCGCGAGCACGGGAGGCCCCGGCACCCCCCGGAGGCGCCGTAGCCCCCCTCGTGTCCTCGCTCAGCTCCTTCAGTAGCGTGTCCTGAGCGCACGCCTGGTCTCCTGCTCTGCGAGCCAGGTGCGGGCGCGTGCGGGGTGGGCCAAGCCCCCCTCCCTGCCGGGCACCTGTTCACACCCAGGTCCTTGTCTGCGCGGAGCCTGAGCGCCCCTCCCCCCCACACCCTCACCCCGTCCTTGCGCCCCACCCCCGGCATCATCTCACCCCTCGCCCCTCCCCACCCCACCTGGCCCCGCCCAGTCCTCGCCGGCAGGCCCCTCCCTCAGCGCTGCCGCCCCTCAGCCACCCAGGGACCCGGAGTCTCTCCAGGGCTACCCAGGGTAACCCCATCCCACCTCTCTATTACTGGGCTTCCTCTAATTGGGGTCTCAGCTGAGCCTCCCCCAGCCCCTGCCTCACTTCCGCCCAGACGTCCTCCCTCATGGCCCAGCCTCTGCTCCCCCATCTCCGTCCCCAGGGCCTGGCGGGGACCCAGCCCAGCCCCCTCAGCCCAGAGAGGGGGTGTGTTTGCAATGTGAGGACAGAGGCCCGAGCTCAAGGCTCTTCCTCCCGGCAGTGAGGATATCCCGCAGCGTCCTGGCCCTTGTGGTTGTTAAACATTTTTAATGTCCCCTCTGCCGGCACCTCCCCAGGCTGCCACCTTCCAGCGAGCTCTTAGGGAGAGGAATCCAGTTAACTATGACCCTCCCAGCTCCATGGTGTGCACGCTGACAATTTTGGTAACAACTAATTAATTGAAGGTCCTGAACTTGGGGGTAGGGGGTAGGGGCAGAGGGTGGGGGCACAGGAAACAGTCGAGTTGTTCTCCATTCACCGTCTTCCTTCCCACCCCTCCACGAGATCTCAGGCAGAGCCCAATCGCATTTAGTGAGAAAAAACGGGCCGTCCTGTTCAAGCGCTGTCCTCATGTCCTCTCCTTCCTCGGCTGGCCCTGGGTCCTGCCTCCGGCTGCTGTCCACCCCCCCCCCCACTCTTGAGGGCTGAGCCCTTGCCAGGTGGGGCTGGGGGGAGGTGGAGGGAGACGCGGATTTCTTGCTTGCCTGCTCAGTGACGTGGCCCTGGGTTTGTTTTGCAACTTCCTCAACCATCACTGACTCCAATCTGCTGTCCAGTTGCCTCAGGAAGCACAGCTACGGATCTTTTGGGGGCCATGGGGGTGGAAGGGGAAAATTAATAAAACAAGCTGGCCGACTGAGAAGGGCAGTGAGCCTCCCATTGAGGAGGGTAATCAACACTTTGTACCTGAGGTACGAAAGTAACCACTAGGGAAACGGACTTGGTCCAGTGGTTAGGGCGTCCGTCTACCATATGGGAGGTCCGCGGTTCAAACCCCGGGCCTCCTTGACCCGTGTGGAGCTGGCCCGTGCGCAGTGCTGATGCGTGCAAGGAGTGCCGTGCCACGCAGGGGTGTCCCCCACGTAGGGGAGCCCCACGCGCAAGGAGTGCGCCCGTAGGGAGAGCCGCCCAGTGTGAAAGAAAGTGCACCCTGCCCAGGAATGGCGCCGCCCACACTTCCCGTGCCGCTGACAACAACAGAAGCGGACAAAGAAACAAGACACAGCAAATAGACACAGAACAGACAACCGGGGGAGGGGGGGAATTCAATAAATAAATAAATCTTTAAAAAAAAAAAAGTAACCACTAGGTTACAAATTACCCTAAAATTTAGCAGCTTAAAACAACAAGTGGCTATTATCTCACCATTTCAGAGGGTCAGGGATCTGGAAGCTGGTTAGCCGGGTGGTTCCAGTTCAGGGTCTCTCCCGAGGGGGCAGCCAAGGTGTCACCAGGTTGCTGCCCTCTGAAGGCTGGAGTGGGGCTGGATTCTGAAAGAGCACATCTGCTTGGCTCTTGGCAGGAGGCCTCAGTTCCTCCCCACACCGCCCTCTCCACAGGGCTGCTCGAGTGTCTTCCCAACACGGCGGCTGCTTCCCCAGCATGAGTGACTGGGAGGGAGCACACACAGGGAGGCCACCCTGCCTTTTCTGACCTCACCTCAGAAGCCATGCTACGTCCTTCTACCATATTTTATTTGTCAGAAATGAGTCTCTAAGTCCAGTCCCTTCTCAAGGGAAGGGGAATTAAGCTCCACTTCTTGAAGGAAGATATATCAAAGAATTTGTGGACATTTCCTTCCTTACTTACTTACTTCTTTCCTTCCTTCCTTCTTTCTTTCCTCCTTCCTCCCTCTCTCCCTCCCTCCCTCCTTCCCAAATTTCCCAACATTTACCAACACTCTATATCCACCAAGCAACAATCCCCCTTTCCTCTCTTTACCCCCAGCCCCTGGTAACCTGTAATCTACTTCCTGTCTCTACGAATTTGTTATTTCTGGATATTTCATGTAGGTGGAATCATTACGTATCTGTCCTGATGTGCGTGGCCTACTCCACCTGGCATAATGTTTTTAAGGTTCAATTGTGAAGCACGTGTGGCTCGTATGTCAGAACTTCCCTCCTTCTAACAGCCAAGGAATATCCCATTGTGTGTATGCGCCCCATTTTCTTTCTCTGTTCATCTGTTGATGATACCTGGGTCATTTCCACCTCCTGCTATTGTGAAGAACGCTGCTGTGAACATCGGCGTACAGGCATCTCTTGGGACCCTGTTTTCAGGTTCTTTGGGTATTTACCTGGGAGCGGAATTGCTGGGTCATGAGGTGTTGTAGTTTCCCGGCTGCTAAAACAAGCCCCATGCAACCGGTTGGCTTAACCGCAGGAATTTATGGCTCACGGTTTTAGAGGCTAGAAGCCTTCCTCGTGGGCCGGGTATCTTCTGGAGGCGATCTTCTGGGTTCCTCGGCTTTTCCATCACATGGCTGTGCATGTGGCGGTGTCGTCTTCTTCCAGGTTCGTTGACTTCCGCTTCCGCCCGCTCTCCAGGCGTCTCTCTGTGCCTGACATCCAGGCTCCTTACAAAGGGCTCCAGGCATCTGGCCTGAAGCCCTGCCTGACTCGGGGGCCACAGACTGGCTGACCCTCAAGAGATCCTACTCACAATCCCCCCCACACCCCGGGATGCAGACCGAGATGAGAGTATGTGCAAACTGCGGGGCGCGAGTCAGCCCCCCACAGGCTTAGCTCTGAGGAGCCGCCTCACCGGTGGCCACACTTGGCATTCCATGGGGATATATTTTAAAGCCACCACAGGGGTCTTTATCCTCCTGTGTCTCGTTTCCTTCCAAATCCACGGAGATTAAAGCCACATATTCATGGGGAAGAAATGGCTCCCTGGCCAGCTCCTGGGGGACCGATGGGCTGGGGGCTTTTCTCCGTCCTCCACCCCAGCACACGCTGACGTGTGAAAGGATGTGGCTTGGGGCTAAGGGGTAAGTAATGGGTTCCTGGGGAAATACTTTCTTTTCTAACAGCACCTTCTGAGTGCTTAGGAATCCACAGTTTCTGTCCTGTCTGATTCTAGGGGACAGTGAGACAGGTAGTGAAATAAGAGTTAAATGACACCCAAAGGCTCTCCCCAGGGCACCCAGTGAGTCATTAGGAAGACTTTCAGGGGCAAGTTATAGAATATCCAGCTAATAATGCCTTAAACATAGCAAGAAATCAAGGGGTGAGGAGTTGCCAAAGTTGATCTGGTAGCTCCTCAATGTCAAGTCCAGAGTCTGCCGTTTCCCTGACCTCCCCTCACGGTCACAGGATAGCTGCAGCAGCTCCAGGTATCATGCTCACACACCATGTTCAAAGACAGGAAGCAGAAGACATAGAGCAGGGCATTTCTCCTCCTTTTGAGGGTGGAAACGCCATTTCCCAGAAGCCCCCAGCCAACTGTCCCTGATTTCTATTTGACCGGTTTCCCACAGCTACCTTCTGACCAAAGATGGGGCTAATTGAAGTCAAGGAGTCTCTGTATCACACCTGAATAAAATCCAGGTTCTGTTAGCAAGGAAGAAAGGGAGTGACGTAGTGTTTCCTCCATGTTCTGGTTACCTATTGCTACACAACAAACAGCCCCACTTAGTGCCTTAAAACATTCATCGTGCTCACACAGCTACCATCGGAGCAGAGCTCAGCGGGAAAGCGCATCTCCTTCCCACGAGGCGCCAGCTGGGGCAGCTCCCCTGAGGCCTGGAGGGTGCCTCACTCACTCGAGCTGGCTCTGTCGCCTGGGGAATGATTCTTCACCCACACACACACCTTCCAGGCCTGACTGCATTTAGTCTCTTCAGCTGCCCTCCAGGATGAGAAGAGTATAAATCCCCATTTTACTGATGCACAGAGACATTTAGAGGCTTTCCTAAGGTCACACAGCCAGGGTGTGGCAGAGCTGGGGTTTGAGCCCAAATCTATCGGGCTCAAAAGCCTTTGCCGCTAAGCTCAGTAATTCCTGAGCTTTTTTTTTTTTTCTTCTAAGAGAAGTAAGCCTTTATTTCCTCATTTCACAAATAAAGCTAGTTGTGTTGGCTGCTTTTTGGTGCCTTGACCGCTTTCTCGTGCCCTCAAGGAAGCAGACTAGAATGAAATTGGTTGTAGAAACAACTCCGAATCCACTCTGGTTTAGAAAAGTAAGCGCATCCATCACTGGCTCACCGCTGGGTTAGCAGCCAACTAGCTGTAAGCTGCTGGAGAGCTGGGGGGGTGGGGGCAGCCTCCAGCCCCAGCCCGCACCCACCTCCAACCTGAGAGTACCACTGCTGTGTGGTGTCCCCGTCACAGACACCCCGGATGGTTCCCAGCACCAGAGGTTCAGGGGCTTGGATTTGTTCTTCTCAGGACAAAGCAGTGGCCTTTGTCACACAGCAACTTTCACTGCCTCTGCTCACACACACATAATGCAGACTGAAAGCAGGTCACAAGTGGCCTCGTTCCCTTCGGGGCAGGGGAGTGTCTCGGTCTGCCAGTGCTGCTGTAACAAATAGCACAGACTGGTTGGCTTCAGCAGCAGGAATTCGTCGTCTCCCGGTTTGGGAGGCCAAAAGTCCTAAATCAAGGTGCGGGCAGGCTCATGCTCGTGCAATCTGGGGCGTTCCGGGGTGGCCGCCCACACTCCCTAACCCAGTCTTTGCGTGTGTCACGTGGCCGTCTGTCCACTTCTGAGGCCCGCACGCGGAGTCCACGTTTCCTCTGCTCATAGGGGCTCCGGCAGATTGGCCTAGGGCCTGCCCGGCTCGGCTCGCCTCACCTCAACTAACAGCGCCCTCCGAGGCCCCGCTTACAAATGGCGTCATGCCCCAGGGCCGGGGTTTGGGGCTTGAACGTGTCTTTGCAGGGGACACGATTGAATCCAAAGCAGAGAATCCGCTCCCGCGCGTAGACACCGCACGCCCCGGCCGCGGTCAGGGACGCACAGTCCTCCCGTGGGGGGCACTGAGTGGACCAGAAGAGCCCGACACGCCACCCGCCTCGTGCCAAAACCAAAAGCCCCGCCACGTGGCCACGCGCTCCCGGCCCCCGCTGGCCTGAGAGCGCCACAGGGACAGGGCCTTCAGGTTTCGCCGGGTCACTCGCCTGGGCCGGATGGGCACAGAGCAGGGACTCGGTGGCCGCTGGGTGAATGACAGAGTGATGGAATCCTCCCCTTGTGCCTCTTACCTGCTTTACTTGTCCGCCAAAGGGGTGCTGAGGCAAAATACCAGGAATGGGGTGGTTCTTATAGAGGGTATTTATGTGGGGTAGGAGCTTGCGGATGCCAGGCCAGAGAGCGTAAGTTCCTTCCCTCACCGAAGTCTATGTGGAGCAAGATGACGGCTGACGGCTGCGAGGGCTCAGGCTTCCAGGGTTCCTACGTTCCTGGGGCTTGCTTCTCTCTGGCTTCAAGCTTTCTTCCTTCCAGGGTCTGGCTTCTCTTTCCTCTGTGAGCTGACTTCCCAGGCTCCAGCTTAAGGCTTCAGCATCAAACTCCAACATCAAAACTCCAACATCAAAACTCCAACATTAAAAGCCCTCCACTCTGTCCTTTGCCCTGCCTTTTATCTGCCATGCCACCAAGGGGTGGGGACTCAACGCCCTAATCCTAACTCAGTCATGCCCAGGTACAGATCAGATTACAAGCATAATCCAATACTTCTTTTTGGAATTCATGAATAATATCAAACTGCTACACCTGCCTTTCGGCTGACAATGTTGACTTTTACCTGAGCCCCGTGATCCTGGAAAACAGTGTAGGCTAAGGAAGGCCCCAGCCTTTGCGTTCCCGGCCCGGGCAGCCCTCGCTTCCCGGCGCGTGGCTGAGCTGCGGGCAGGTGCGCTGCTCCTCGGCTCTGCCCCTGCCCTTCCTCACCCCTAGATCCAGAGAAAGAAAGGCCCCCCAGGCCTCTGCGTAACGGGCAGGGCTCCGTGGGAATGGCCCACCCACCGCTTGACCTCCCCCTGGGTGGTCCCTCCAGTACTTTCCCACTGGCTCACCCAGCCCTTAAAACCCCCGGCCTCTGCTGCACGGGAGTGCAGGGCACATTTGGGTCCCAGCTCTCGCCCATTGCCCTAACCTCCTGGCCTCTCTTCCCGCTGACACACAGCTTTGAATGAGGCACCCTCGCCTGGTTGGCACGTCCATGCGGTTTTCCCTTTGCCCCCCCACATCTCCCACTCAGGCTCTGCCATCCCAGGTACCTGGGTTTGAATCCCAGCTCCCCCACTTACCATCTGTGCGGCCTTGGGTGATTATGTAAGCTATTTATTGGCAAGCTAGGAATAATAATATTTGTACTTCACAGGATTATTGTTATAATCGATTCCACACACGTGCATGTGTGCATACACAGGCTCGCACGTACTTAGACCTGTGCCTGGCAGAGTCCTCCGTAAGGCTGCGGCAGCTGCTGCTGTCGTTGTAGGAGTGGCGAGGGCTCAGATGATCCTTGATTGAGGCGCACCTCTGCCACTTGCAAGTATGTGGCCTTGGGCAGGCGGGCTCGCCTCCCTGAGCCTCAACGTCCTCATCCGTAAAACTCAATCTCAGGGCATTTTTGTGGGTTTTAAGCGCGATTCTTCCTGCAAAGCTTTTAGCACAGCCCCTGGCTCATGCCAACCTAAGCCAGAGCCCTGACGCGGCGGGGACAAGGGCGGGTGATGATGGCTTTGTGTGGAGCGCCCCCTGCTGGTCGATGGCAGAACAGCAGGGCCGCCCGGCAGGAGACTTGCTGGTAAGAGCCCAGAGGGGTCCAGCGGATTGGGGAAAGGGGGTGTAGGAGGCAGGAGGATGGAGAGTCTCCCCAGGTGACAAAAATCAGCAGAGGAAGAAGACATTCCCTCGTGCATGACATATGTGATGAGCACATTCTCTGGGCCACCTGAGCGGGGGTGGAGGGTGTTGCATGGCTTTGCAGATGAGGAAACTGAGGCTTGGCAGGTTAAGCCGCGTCCTCCGTACCAGGCCCTCAGCGTTCATGTCGTCGTCTAATGCTCACCGTGACGCAGGGAAAAAGGCTGAGTGGGAATGCTGACCAGCTGTATCCCCCTGGCTTCTCGCTGCCCCCCCCCCCCCCCCCCGCCTTTGACTGGGCTAGTGAACAGCTCTGCAAAGGCAGAAGGAAGTTACCTTGTAGCAACGCAAATGATTCTTGTCCCTAGAAATGCAAATTGTATCCGGGGGAAGGCAGTTGACTGTCACTCTGTGGATATTGAGGTTGTTTTGTTTGGTTTTTTGGTTTTTTTAATTTATTTCTCTCCCCTTCCCCCCCGCCCCCAGTTGTCTGTTCTCTGTGTCCATTTGCTGTGTGTTCTTCTGTGACTGATTCTATCCTTATCAGCGGCACAGGAATCTGTGTCTCTTTTTGTTGCGTCATCTTGTTGTGTCAGCTCTCCATGTGTGAGGCGCCATTCCTGGGCAGGCTGCACTTTCTTTCGCGCTGGGCGGCTCTCCTTACGGGGCGCACTCCTTGCGCGTGGGGCTCCCCTGAGTGGGGCGGCACTCCTTGCGCGCATCAGCACTGCGCATGGGCCAGCTCCACATGGGTCAAGGAGGCCCGGGGTTTGAACCGCGGACCTCCCATGTGGCAGACGGACGCCCTAACCACTGGGCCAAGTCCACTTCCCGATATCAAGGTTTTGCCACGTTTGCATTGGTTTATAGAGTTCAGCATCCTTCACCTGCGAAAAGTGTGTGTTGCATCAAGTCCCCTTTTGAACTGGTAGTAACATCAACTGGTTCCTTTGGCGGTGCATGCACGAGTATCATCCCCATAGCAGAGGTTCAGTGAAGACAATGGCCAAAGCCTCAATATGGCCTGACACCCTCGAGATCTGCCCGGTCCAGTACAATAGCCACTAGCAAGGTGTGACTATTTCCATTTGAATTTTAGTGAAGCAAAATTAAGTAAAATTTAAAATTCAACTCCCCGGTCACACTAGCCACATTCTGAGTACTCAGTATCCACGTAGCTAGCGTCTACCACATCGGACAGGTTATAGAACCTGTCCATCATTGCAGAAAGTTCTAGCAGACAGGGCCGGACAACATGGGCTACTCAAGGTGGTCTCTGCTTTCAGTCTCGCACTTGCACAATCCACCTTCACCAAGCAGCCAGAGAGACTTTCTTAAAATGTAAGTGAGATTGTACATCCCTCCCCTGCTCAAAAGTCTCCCCTACACTCCCCCTGTCCTTAGAGTGAGTTCCACTCCTTAGAAGTCAAAAGCAAAAACAGGACAAATAAGAGGGTTGCTTTAGGGAGGTGGATGTGGCTCAAGTGACTGGGCTCCCATCTACGATATAGGGGGCCCCAGGTTCACTTCCCAGGGCCTCCTGGCGAAGGCGAGCTGGCCTGTGCCTGTGGAGAGCTGGCGCAGCAAGATGATGCAACAAAGGGAGATGCAGAGGAGAGACAGTGAGAGCCGCAGCAGACCCGGGAGCGGAGGTGGCTCAAGCGATCGAGGGCCTCTCTCCCACACTGGAGGTCCCGGGATCGGTTCCCGGTGCCTCCTAAAGAGAAGAGAAGACAAGCAGACACAGAAGAATGCACAGCAAATGAACACAGAGAGCAGATTGAGCACAGACAGTGGGGACGGGGGGAATAAAGAAAATAAAATAAATCTTAAAAAAAAAAAAGATTGCTTTTATTCAGGCTTTTTTGCAATAGGGAGAGAGTCCCATATCCAAAAAGTGGAGTGTCTTGGCTGGACGCTTTTGCCTTAGACTTTTGTAGGGAAAAGTAGACAGGTGGGGGAGTAATTTGCTAGGCTGCCAAAATGCAATGCATCAGAAATGGGTTGGCTTTTTTCTTTTTAGGAGGTACCAGAGATTGAACCCAGGACCTCATACATGGGAAGCAGGTGCTCAGCCACTGAGCTACATCTGCTCCCCAATGGGAGCTGTTTTTTCATTTGTTTATTCCTTCTAAGGAGGTACTGGGGATCGAACCCTGGACTTTGTACATGAGCAGGTGCTCAACCACTGAGCTACATCCACTCCCCAGTGAGAGATGTTTTGTTCATTTGGTTTTTTGTTTTTGTTTTTGGGAGGTACCAGGGATCAAACCCAGGACCTTACATATGGAAATCAGGCATTCAGCCGCTTGAGCTACATCCACTCTCCTTGGGTTGGCTTTTTTTCAAAAATCTGGTTGTGTCATCGTCGTTTTTTTTGGTGCATCAGGCCGCAGAGCACCTCTCTGCACAGGTCTGGGATGCCTTTTTTCTTTTTTTACCAGGAGGTCCTGAGGATAGAACCTGGATCCTCCATATGGTACATGGGAGCTCAATCCCTTGAGCCACAGCCGCTTCCCTGGGTTGGCTTTTGTCCTTGGGAGTCCATTAGTTTTTGGGGTTTTTTTAAGATTTTTTTTTAATTTCTCTCCCCTTCCACCACCCCCCACTCCAGTTGTCTGCTCTTTGTGTCTATTCACTGCATGTTCTTCCATGTCCACTTCCATTCACTGCATGTTCTTCCGTGTCCACTTCCATTGTTGTATTCTTATCAGCAGCACCAGGAATCTGTGTCTCTTCTAGTTGCGTCATCTTGCTGCGTCAGCTCTCTGTGTGTGCAGCCGCCACCAGTGGGCAGGCTGCACTTTCTTTCGCGCTGGGCGGCTCTCCTTACGGGGCGCACTCCTTGCGCGTGGGGCTCCCCTACGCAGGGGACACCCCTGTGTGGTGCGGCACTCCTCGCGCGCATCAGCACTGCGCATGGGCCAGCTCCACACGGGTCAAGGAGGCCCGGGGTTTGAACCTTGGACCTCCCGTGTGGTAGGCGGACGCCCTAACCACTGGGCCAAGTCTGCTTCCCTCCATTAGTTTATAAGCTCACAGTTCAAGGCTGAGAACAATGTCAAGATCAAGGCATCGTCAGGTGAGGCTTTCTCCCTGAAGACCGGCTGCCGCGATCCTGGCTTCGTCCGCCCCACGGCGAGGCACGGGCGGCATCTCTGGTCTCCCTCCCGCTCCCTCTGGGCCTCTTGCTTTCACCCTCTGGCTTCAGTGGGTTTCTCACTCAGCTTCTGTGGGTTTCTCTGTCTCTCTCCATCTTCATCCTATTATAAAGGACCCCAGCAGGAGGACTAAGACCCACCGCGGGTCACCCCTTACTGAAGGGACCTGATCAGAAGGCCCCACCCACAGAATTGGACCAGTTTTAAGAATGTGATTTTCTGGGGTACATACAGTCTCAAACCACCACAGGGGCGAGTTACAGTAGGAGTCATACTGTAAACACAGGAAGTCTCAGTTAACTGAACAGAAGATGTTAACTCTTTGTCTGGCTAATTTCAAGGGTGTATGCAATTCTCATCTTAGCTAATCACTCAAGAGACAAAGAACAGGAAGTTGGCTCGAGCTGACAGAGGGGGGGTCTTGTCTGCAGGCTCAGGCAGAAGGAGAAAGGTCTGTGCTGGGCCTTTGTCCACCACCCACAGGGCCTTCCCCGCTGTGACCCCTGCACGCCTCCCTGACCTTACCAGGTGCAGTGGATCGCGCCACGTCCCCACAAAGACGTGTTCATGTCCTCACCCCAGTCTAGGGGCGTGAGCTCATTGGTAAATAGGACCTTCAGAGATCCTTCTTGGATGAGGCCAAATTGGATCAGGGTGGACTTTAATCCAGTTCAGTCAAAGTCCTCACAACCAGAGGAAATTCGGGTGCGGTCAGTCAGAAGAAGCCAGACAGAGAAGCCAGAGAAAGAGACAGAGATCATCACGTGACAGAGGCAAAGATGTATCGAGAAGCCAAGGAAAAAATAAAGAAAAAAAAAAGAGAGAAGCCGAGGAATGCCAAGGCTCACTGGCGAGCTGTCACCGCCATTCTACAGACTGTGGGAGAAGGCATGGTCTAATACCTATGAGTTGGGTCGTCTAGCCTCAAACACCACGCAACAATAAACTCCTGTCGTTGAAGCCCCCGGTGTGTGGTGCTTTCACAGCAGCGCGGGCAGATGCAGACTCCCGGGTCCGCTCTCCCCTCCCTCCTGCTCTGGGCACGCTGCGCCTTCCCGGTAGTCTTCTGTTTATGGGTTTGTTTCTTCGGGTATTTTCTTCTCCTCACTGTGAAATCCTCAAGGGCAAGCGCCCTGCTGGGTCTGAGGAGTCCAGCTCCGGGTCAGAAACCCAGGTGCCATCTTCCAGGCCTGGCAGCTCGACCTGTGCGCCCCAGACCCGGGGCACGGCCGGGGGTGGCACCCCAGAAGGGAGCTGCAGGCAGGGCTCGGGCCCTCCGGCCGGCTGCACTTTGCACACAGCAGCGTTCCTAGCCCAGGAGCTCCCGCTGCGTTCCTGAAGGAGGCCAGGTCCTCCTTACTGAGGGGAGGGGAGTCCTGAAGACACTTTTCTCCCCTCTGACTCAGTCCCCAATCCTTTTCCACTCCCAGCCCTTCTCTCTTTCCAAGCCCCTGGCCCTGAGTCCATAAAAAACCCTTTTGTTCAGGGCTCCAGCAGCAGGGAGCCTGTCCACTGGCCCTCGCCCGGGCCTCTCCACTGGGGAAAGGACGGAACCTCGAGAGAGCTGGGCTTTCTCACGTTTGCTTCTGCCCTTGCAGTAAGTGACGAAAGTGCTAGCTGTTCCTTTCATTTTGGCTTGTTGTCTTTTTTTAAAAAAGATTTTATTTCTCTCCCCTTCCCCCCCTCCCAGTTGTCTGCTCTCTGTGTCCATTTGCTGTGTGTTCTTCTGTGTCTGCCTGTATTCTTGTCAGTGGCACTGGGAATCTGTGTCTCTTTTTTGTTGTATCATCTTGCTACGTCAGCTCTCCGTGTGTGCGTGGCCACTCCTGGGCAGGCTGCACTTATTTCATGCTGGGTGGCTCTCCTTATGGGGTGCCTTCCTTGCACGTGAGTCTCCCCTATGTGGGGGACACCCCTGCGTGGCACGCAGGAAGTACATCAGCACTGCATGTGGGCCAACTCCACACAGGTCAGGAGGCGCTGGGTTTGAACCCTGGACCTCCCATGTGGTAGGCGGATGCTCTATCAAGTGAGCCAAATTCACTTCCTGTGGCTTGTTGTCTTAATCAACCAGCCCAACACCTGCCAGCTCAGCTCTCTCCAACTCTGCTCAGCTCTTGATAATTTTCCCAGTGCCTGTCACAGCACCTGGCACACAGTAGGTGCTTAATTAACACATTAAAATGATGAATGAAGTCCCAGCAGAAGCATCAATAGTAATTTAGTGCTTCTAAAGGTAAGAAGCATTTTGAAGACATGATGTCTAAAACGAAGCCGAAAGTCCCAGAACAGCCTGAAGCAGCTAGCAAATTCATGACTACGTCTGGACAAACCTTCCTTGCCAGCTTGGAGTGGGGTCTTGAAGGAGAGGGTATGGGGCAGATCATGACCCAAGGCAAGCGATCAAGGAAGTTTGATTACAGACTGGCACAAACTAGAACTGATCACTGGGGCATCGGCCAATGAAAAAAACAACTTGCCTCCCAAGAACAGTGGCCCTCCTAGCGCCTGGCTGTGGAGACTTCCCCCTCCTCATTTACGAAGTTAGAGTGTGAGTGGCCATATCAGAGCAGTGTGACCCACCCACAGGTCCCAGTTGACGGTCCAAGAATGGGCCAATCACAGCCATCGACGGTCCAAGAGGGGCCACTCAGGCTCTTCCCCGGGAGTTTAGATGAGAGGCCCGTGAGGGATTCTCTGAGTGAGCCTCTCCGAGATGGCCAGGGCTGTGAGCTGGAAATCTCAGGAGCAGGAGCTGTGGGCAGTCACGTTTCCCCATAGACAATGAGATACCTGAGCAGACAAAGGGGAGCAGGAGCTTAAGAGAAGAGGGAGGCTCTTTCATGTTCCAGTCCTAGCTATGCCCCTGCTCTTCCTGAGGTTGCCTGTTCAACCAGCCCTTGGAGCCACGGATCAATTAACACACCCTTTCCGGTAAGCTACCTCCCGTTGGGTTTCTGTTGCTTACGATCAAAATATTCCTAACTTTCAAATATAGTTCCGAGATTGCAATAACAATAGCCAGCATTTATTGATGCTTTCTGCGTGCCAAGCATTGTTCCATGTCCTCTACCAGGATTACTTGGGAAGCAGTGTGGATTATTTGTTAGGTAAGCGGCTTCTAGACCAGGAGGCTCGAGTTCACTTCCTGGTTCTACCACGTGTTAGCTGTGTGGCCTTGGATAAGTTACTCAGCCCCTCTCTGCTTCAGTACCTTCATCTGTAAAATGACGGTAACAATGATATCAATATCACGTGATTCTTTGAGGAATAACTGAATCATACGTGTAAAGTCACTAGACTAGTGCAATGGGTTAAAGAAGAGTACCAATTCCTTAAACAGCTTGATAGTTCCTCAGAAAGCTAAATAGATTTATCATATGATCTGGCAATGCCACTTCCAGGTATATATGCAAAAGAATTGAAAGAAGGGACTCAAACAAAGATTTGTACACTAGTGTTCGTTGCAGTATTATTCAAAAGGTCGAAGCAACCGGGAAACGGACTTTGGCCCAGTGGTTAGGGCGTCCGTCTACCACATGGGAGGCCTGCGGTTCAAGCCCCGGGCCTCCTTGACCCGTGTGGAGCTGGCCATGCGCAGTGCTGATGCGCGCAAGGAGTGCCCTGCCACGCAGGGGTGTCCCCCGCGTAGGGGAGCCCCACGCGCAAGGAGTGCACCCATAAGGAGAGCCGCCCAGCGCGAAGGAGGGAGCAGCCTGCCCAGGAATGGCGCCGCCCACACTTCCCGTGCGGCTGACGACAACAGAAGCGGACAAAGAAACAAGACGCAGCAAAAAGACACAGAAAACAGACAACCGGGGGAGGGGAGGGGAATTAAATAAATAAAAATAAATCTTTAAAAAAAAAAAAAAGGTCGAAGCAACCCGAGTGTCCATCAACAGGCGACATGGCACATCCATGCAATGGATATAATTCAGCCATAAAAAGAAAAGAAGTGCTGATACAGGGAAGCAGATTTGGCTCAACTGATAGAGCATCTGCCTACCACATAGAAGGTCCAGGGTTCAAGCCCAGGGCCTCCTGACCCGTGTGGAGCTGTTGCACAGTGCTGATGCGCGCAAGGGGTGCCCTGCCACACAGGGGTGTCCCCCGCGTAGGGGAGCCCCACGCACAAGGAGTGCGCCCCATAAGGAGAGCCACCCAGCACGAAAAAATTGCAGCCTTCCCGGGACTGGTACCACACACATGGAGAGTGATGTAGCAAGATAATGTAGCAAGATGATGTAACAAAAAGAAACACAGATTCCCTGCACCACTGACAAGAATACAAGTGGACACAGAGGAACACACAGCGAATGGACACAGAGCGCAGGCAAAATGGGGGGGAGGGGAGATAAATAAATAAAAATAAATAAATCTTAAAAAAAAACCAATTTATCACTATATAATGGGATACCTGGAAACCCTAAGAAAATTGATAAAAATACTTAAAAAAAAAAAAAAGTGCTGATACACATTACAGCAAGGATGGCACTTGAGGGCCTCATATTGCGCGAAATTAGCCAGACACAAAAGGACAAATACTGTATGATTTCTTTTATATGAACTACTTAGCAGAAGCAAATTCATAGAGATGGAAAGCAGAATATTGGTTACGAGGGCCTGGGACAGACAGGGAAATGGGGAGTTAACGCTCAATGGGTACAAGTTTATGTTTGGAATGATGAAAATGTCCTGGAAACAGTGGTGAAGGTTACACAACATCGTCAATGTACTTAATGTCACACATAAAAATGGCTAAAAATGATATGTAGGATGAATGCATGTGTTTTACCATAATAAAAAAATTAATGATTTTTTTCAAAAGATGAGTACAAATTCCTTATCCTTCTCCACATCAAGAGGTGTTTATTAGAATGTGGTAGAAGAGACATTGTCTCAGTGCTGGAAATTGCCTTAAGAAGGCTAACAGCTCCTGCTTACTGACTCAAATGCTCACTTTTGGGACGATCTTTCTGGGAATGCAGCCACCATCCTGGGGGCAGACCAGGCCACGTGGACAGGCTATGGGTGGCACCGTAGTTGGCAGCACCCCCAGACTCCCAGCCACCAGTTGGCATCAGCCACTAGTCACATGAGGGCGCCATCTTGGAAACTCCAGCCCATTCGAGTCCCCAGATAACTCCAGCCCCACTGGACATCACATGAAGCAGGAAAACCGTCCTGCTGAGCCCAGTCAACTCACAGACTCATGAGAGACAATGAAATGGTGATTATTTAACCACAAAATTCTGGGGGAGTTTGTTGTACAGGAATAGATCTTTTTATCTATTTATTTTTTAGGTGGTACCAGGGATTGAACTCAGGACTTTGTACATGTGAAGCAAGTGCCAGCCACCGAGCTACACCCATTCCACCAGCAATAGATAACTGTAACAAACGGTACCTAGAGTCCAGTAACTGTTAGCCGCAATTATTTCTTTGGCTAAGGTTTTATTTGTGATTTTAAAAAATTAATTGAAGTATATCGCTTGTACATAAACATTCATACACAACAAGTGTATAGTAACAGTTGTGACAATTAGTATTTCAATTACTCTTCAGAACAACAGTAGGAGGTAGACATCAGTACTTCCCCATTTTATAGATGTGGAAACTGAGGCACTGAGAGCCTGTGCCCTTAACCACATTCTAATGTTTGAGGGTGGGAAAAGACCCCCACCCCAAACGAGTTGTGTCAGATAATTTAGGTCTAATGGCTGAGGGCATGGAAGAGAGATTTGAGATTTGGGCCTGCTATGCCCCCAGAAACCTGGGCAAATCCAGAAGCCTTTAGGGAATCTTTCAAAGAACTCCCCAAGATATACAGGATGCATGGATTTTCCATTCATGGAACAGTCAGCAGAAAACGGAGGTGCCTGGGCATTGGGTAATCATTATCTGCATTAAGTCTCAAATATCTAGGTTCTGTCTTGGTCAAAGCTATGCCTGAAGCCAGTGGCCACCAGTTCCAAAGGTTAGTGGGAAACTGGGTTGGGTATAGTATTTCCCAGTCCGATGGGCAAAGGTTCTGGTTAGATTATGCGGAAAACTGAGCTAGGCAGAGAGGAGATGTCGATAAATGTTAGATGAATGAATAAATGAATGTGAATGGGCATTGGAGCTATAACCGTTTGTTGTTTGTTTTTGTTTTTATTTTTTGTAATAAAGCTATTTAGCTTTCTGGTGAATTCTAAGCAAAAAACTTGCCTGTAAGAGACCACCATAACCCAGCAATTTTGTGTTGCTTCCTTCTGGAACGTAACGCTTAACCACGGTTCCTACAAATCTTATTCCAAATGTTCATTGTGGGAAATTGTATTTAATTTTTATGCATTTTATAGGAAATAGAATTTCTTACTCAAGTTTGAAATAATTCCTTGACTAAAACATCACTAATCCGGTTATAACTAACTCACCCTGTACAGAAATTGGGGAGAACCTCCCGGAGTTAGGAAAAGATTCATGTGCTTTTTCTCCTTTCATAACAAGTTTATGTAAGTAAAAGTAAAACAAGGTCATAGCAGTGTTGCTTTTAAACAGTGCCGAGCCTGGCGCGGGATGAGCTCGACGTAAGTTGCAGCTACTGCTGCTCTTGATATTTGTATTAATGCTATAACCTAACTTCCTCCTCCAGGGAGCAGCTGGCACCCATGATTGCTGGAAATGAGAGAAGGACCATTCAAATCCAGTAAGATCTGGGGAGGTTTAGAGAGTTGTGGGGTTTTCTGGTTATTTGGGGCGCACTGGAAACCCCGGGCAGAGCTGGTCCACAGGTGAGCTCTCTTGGCCCACGGACAACACTTGAAAATCAAGAGGTGTCCAAACCCAGGTCTGTGTTTCCACTGAACTGCATCGTAGCTCCCCCTCAGAAAGGCTCAACCCCTGCTGTCGCCAGTCTTGGTCCAGCCCTCTTTACTCTGTCACATCGGCCGCCAGTCCTCTGTGGGCATTTAAGAGCACACCCAGCCCTGCTCTAGTGTCAGCTGGGAAGGAGCATGTACCAGCCAGGATATTTTGGCTACAAGTTATGGAAAATCAGATTGATCACAGGCATAAAGAATAAGAATCATTCTTTTTTTTTCCTCAAAGATTTATTTTTTTTAATTTATTTCTCTCCCTTCCCTCCCCCGCCCCCGTTGTCTGCTTTCTGTGTCCACCCACCGTGCGCTTCTCTGTGTCCACCCGCATTCCCGTCAGCGGCACGGGGACTCTGCGTCTCCCCTTGCCGCGTCATCCAGCCCTGTCAGCTCTCCGTGTGGGTGGCGCCACTCCTGGGCAAGCTGTGCCCCTTTTTGCACTGGGCGGCTCTCCTTATGGGGCGCATTCCTTGTGCGTGGTGCTCCCCTATGCAGGAGACACCCCTGCATGGCACGGCACTCCTTGCGCGCATCAGCACTGCACGTGGGCCAGCTCCACACGGGTCAGGAGGCCCTGGACCCAAACCCCGGACCTCCCATGTGGCAGGGCAGATGCCCATCCACTGAGCCAAATCCGCTTCCCAAGGATAATTCTTAGTTCATTAAAATTTCGGAGGAAAGAGGCTTCAGGTTTTACCATCAGGTCAAATATGTTATCAAGAACCACGGGGGGGAAGCAGATGTGGCTCAGGTGATAGGGCTTCCACCTACCATATGGGAGGACCCGGGTTCAATCTCTGGGGCCTCCTGGTGAAAAAGAAGAAGAAAAAGTGTGGGGAAGTGGATGTGCCTCAATTGACTGGGCTCCCGTCTACCATATGGGAGGCCCTGGGTTCAGTTCCTGGTGTCTCCTGGAAAAGACCAGCAAGACAGCAAACTAAAGCAAAGGGCAGGTGCAGCGAGCTGACTCAACAAGATGACACAACAAAGGAGACACAAAGAGGAAACAAAGAGGCCACGCCCCTGTCCAGGGACACCCGCCCAAGTTTTGGGGGTTGTCCTTCTGGGCAGAGAACTGAAGATGATGGTGGCAGGGGGGTTCGGGAAAGGCAAGGAGAGAAGTGCCACTGCAGCGATGGCCGGAGACCGAGCTGCCGCCCGACGTGACCGCAGATTTATTTATTACATTTGCCTTGGAGATTTAAAAATCGTGGTCAAGGGGACGGAGGGGGCTCAAGCGGTTAGGCACCTCCCTCCCACATGGGAGGTCCCGGGCTTGGTTCCCCGTGCCTCCTAAAAAGATGAGCAGAGAGCAAGCACAAACACGGGGGGCGGGGAGGCAGAAATAAGTAAATAAATCTCTTTTTTTAAAATGGTGGCCAGGCCCACATGCCTCCACTTTCTCCGTCCTTCTTTCCTTTGCTGTGGTGATGAGCCAGGTGACCCAGTCCCAACGCCCCTGGACAGCTCTCCCGAAGTTGCTGTGTGCTTGGTGGGCAGCGGTGCAGTCCAGCTGGTGGGACACAGGAGAGAGGCCCCAGGTGGGGTTTGGACAGAAGGGTGAAGCAGGAGCTATACCTGGAGGGAGAGCATGGTGTCAGGGTGGGCCTGGCAGATGCTGGGACTCTGAGGAAGTGGTGAATAGGGAGGGGTGTTGGGGGTCCCCAAGACTACCCTCAGATTCAGTGATTCCCTAGAAGCACCCACAGGAGTCACCAAAAGCCGCTAGAGGGAGTGGATGTGGCTCACAGGGTTGAGTGCCTGCCTCCCATACAGGAGGTCCCCAGTTCGGCTCCCGGTCCCTCCTGAGAAAACAAAAACAAATGAAAAAGCCAACTCAGGGAAGCCGATGTGGCTCAGTGGTTGCATACTGGCTTCCCACATGCAAGGTCCCAGGTTCAATCCCTGCCCACCCATACCTCAAAAAAAAAAAAAAAAAGCTGTTACAGTCAAGCTTATGGTTTACTATGCCTAAAGGAGAAGGAGTAAAATCACCCAAGTATAAGGTGCGCAGGGCGGACTGCAGAGGACAGCAGGAGTGAGCCTCCAGTTGTCCCCTCCCGGGGGCGCAGGCAGGGCTGAACTCTCCCCGCAGCGTGTGCACGGGCACGCGTGCAGCGCTGTTGCCCGGGACTCTCACACGCGCCTCGGTGGCCGTGGTTTTGCTGGTGGCTGTCTGCGCAGACATGGCTGACCTCCACGGGACGACCTTGACTAACTGCCCTCCAGCCCCGCAGAGGTCAAACTGGTGTGGCTGGCCCCGGGGGTGGACAAAACAGGCGTCCACAGGAAATCCCTGTTAGCACCGACTCAGGCGAGGCCCGGGCGCCGGGCCTGCAGGGGGCGCTGGTGGGCAGAGGGGCCCCAGGGCCAGTCAAGCCCAGCTTCTTTGGACAACCAGGTCCACCGCGCTAACCCTGCGCTGCACAGGGGCCGCTGCTGGACCCGGCTGCCCAGGAGGCTCTGGGTGCAGAGGGAGCCAGGCTGGCTGGCTGGGGTGGCTGGGGAGTGAGGCTGCAGCCCTTGGACCCAGGAGGCCTCACCTGTGTGGGGGGCTGCAAGGTGGGAGGGTGGGTGAGGGGGGGAGAGCAGGAAGGGGGAGCTGGCCCCCGGGCTCGGGAGGAGCGGGCCTCAGCTGTCTTCCCACCAGCCCTGCTCCGAGCCCTCCGAGCCAGCCTCTCTGTTCCTCGTTCCTGGGACCAGGCTGGCTGGGGCAGGGTGGCAGTGGGGGCGGGGCAGGACCCGGTAATGGAGCCGCGACAGGCTCAGGGTGGGGCTAGGGGCTTTCACTCCCCCCTGTCCCCAGGAGGGAAGTGTCCACACGCTCCATTCACACTCACACTCGACGCGGAGACCCGGCCAAGCACACGCAGTCACGGACACACACACTGCAGCCATACACCCACAATCACAAGCACATGTAACACACACGCACGCACAGCCCAGGCACACCCGCTCACACACTCACAGACGTGCAGACACACACAACTCACCGGGACACGCAAACTTATCCACCATTAACACGCATTTTTAAACTTAGGGTAAACATATCCATGCACACTCCCCACGTGTGTGCCGGGACACGCACTTACACACACTCACAAACACAGCCATTGGCAGAGACTCCTGCACCCAGGTACCCCTTGTGGCAGAGGCACGCCTGTGTGCACACGGGACACTCACACATGCAGACCCAGACACCCACTCACCCGTGCAAACACACGCAGAAGCACACACCCAGGGTTTGTGTGCTCACAGCCCTCCTGAGGAGCCTAAGTTTGTGGGCAAATCCTTCTGTGAAGAATTTCAGTCTTTCCATCTCTGCAAAGAGACAAAACCACTCCTGCCCTCCCGAGCCGGCGTGAGCACCCGGGCTCAGGCGTGGGGTGGGTGCTCTGGTGGCGTGGAGCTGGCAGCAAGGGGCTTCCTTTCCACCACGAGGGGCACTGAAATGGTGCCTGCAGGGCCCCGTCCCCACAGCCAGCCCGTGGGTGCCGCTGGGGTGGGGGTTTTCAGGCCATCGCCCCGGGAAACCGGGGTTTTGACTCTAAACCAGCCTTTGTCTGGATGCGCCCAGCTGCCTCTCACCATCACCAAAGAGAAAAATGAAGATGGTCAGATGTGCAGGAGAGAGACTGAGCCCCAGAAGTCAGGGACTTGGGGGTCCCCAGGGCACTGTGGCAGGAGAAGATCAGGGGATGGGTGAGGAGGGGTTAAAAATGGGGCCGCCTGCCCTACCCCAGCACTGCCCTTGACAAGTGGTGTGACCTTGGGCTGGTCCCTTAACCCCTCTGTGCCTTCACTGACTCATCTGAAAAAGGGGATCATAATAGAACCTTCCTCCCGGGAATCCTGGTCGGGGGGGACTGTGTGATGTGACAGTGCTCAGATCAGCCGCAGCTGCCTGCCCCTTGTCAGGCTCTTGTGCATCAGCAAAGGTCAGTTCTTCGCAAGGCAGCCCTGACCGGGAGCCGCTGGGGCAGCGGTGCTCGCCCTGAGCTGTCTGTGGAAGGACCAGGCAGCTTTCAAACCCCCCAGCACCCCCGTCCCAAGCCCAGGCCACGCTCTCGGAGATCCTGAAGAAAATCGGCAGTACCACTGGGGCACCAGTAAATTTTAAAACTTAGCAGGTGACTCCAGGGTCCAGCTGGGGCTGACCCTCACTCTCCAGGGGTCCTGGAGATCATCAGACCCCACAGCGCGGTTCTCAAACTGGTCGTGTATCAGCGAATCACCTGGAGGACTTTTTAAAACACAGAGAGGGGAAACGGACTTGGCCCAGTGGATAAGGTGTCCCGTCTACCACATGGGAGGTCCGCGGTTCAAACCCCGGACCTCCCTGACCCGTGTGCAGCTGGCCCATGCGCAGTGCTGATGCGCACAAGGAGTGCCCTGCCACACAGGGGTGTCCCCCGCATAGGGGAACCCCATGTGCAAGGAGTGCACCCCGTAAGGAGAACCGCCCAGCGCGAAAGAAAGTGCAGCCTGCCCAGGAGTGGCGCCGCACACACGGAGAGCTGACATAGCAAGATGATGCAACAAAAAGAAACACAGATTCCCGTGCCGCTGACAACAACAGAAGCGGACAAAAAAAGAACACGCAACAAATAGACACAGAGAACAGACAACTGGGGGGGGGGGGGGAGGGGAGAGAAATAAATAAATAAATCTGAAAAAAAAATTCAAAGAGGGCTCTCTCAGCCTAGAGGGGCCAGCCCCAAATCATTTATGTATATTTCCGTCTTTCTCTTCCATTTCTCAGCAAGCACTGTTCTTTCTCATTTCCCAAATAAATGCTTTTTACTGGCCTAAATAAAAAAAGAAATAAGATTGAATTAAAATTAAATTAAATTAAATTGAAAATAAAATAAAATGCAGAGAGCCAGGCACCACCCCCTCTGATCTCTAGTCTGGGGTGGGCCCACAGCGTGCATTTCTAGCAAGTTCCCAGGTGGTGCTAATGCTGCTTGGGAACCGCTGTCCTACAGGGAAGTCCACTTTTCACAGTCAGGCGTTCAAAGGCCAAGAGGAGCTTTGCAGCTCTAAGGAGCTGGATCGAGCGCCCCGAAGCGCCAGGGCTGGCGCCGCTTAACCTGCGGTCTTCGGGCGCCACCCGGCGGCGAAGGCGGGCACCGCAGCCCGCGCGGGTTGACGCGCTGAATCCCCGGGGATGGGCGCGCGGTTCCGCGGACGCGGCGTGGTCTGCGGTGACGAAGGCAGAGCCTCGACGGGCAACTAGGCCGTGCGGAACCAGACAAGGGGTCGCCTTCTGTCCCCGGAAAACCCTCCCTCCTGGTCATTTTAAGACTGGTGACCCTCCCGGAAGTCTTGGGGAGCCCCTATGTCCGTCTGAGTGGGCCGAGGGGCCGAGGCGGGTTCCGCTTCGAGGTCCAGGGTAGGCGGCCGCTCCCTGCATATCTGCGCCCCGCACTCACCCAGGTAGCCCACGAGTGTCTGCACCGGGCGTCTGGTTCCTGCCGGACCTCCAGCTCCCGGAACAGGGCCTGGCACCCAGCGCGCCCTCTCGGCCTCTCACTCATTCGCGGACCGGCCCCTCCCTGCGCTGCCTGCTTCTGCCAGCAGAGGGCAGTGCGGGCCCTGCGCGACGCCCCTTCCCGCCGGGACCTTGCGGCTCCTTCGACCCTAAACGCTCCTCTCCACCCGCCCTCGGCTCTTTCCCACTCCCCAGAGGGCTGAGTCGTTCCAGCACGTTCCTCCTCAGGCCCACCTAGCATCAGCTCCCACGCCCTTGTCTCCCACTCCGTCCGCCAGTCATTCAACAAACTAATACAGCCACACTGTTTGCCGGGCGCTGGGCCCGGGCGGGGGGCCCAGCAGGGCGCAGGGCGGAGCAAACTCCCCGCCTGAGGGGCCGCCGGGGCGTTTCTGTCGCCCCTCACCCCTGCGCCCACCCTCGGCGCGGGTCCCCGCGGCGGGAAGCCTCCTCCGCGCGCCCAGGGCCGCTGCCGCTTCCCGCCGGCAGGGGGCGCTGGGGGGAGCGGGGGCCGCGGCAGGGCGCAGGCTGCGCGGGTGGCGGCGGCCGCAGCAGCGACGGCGACAGCAGGTTCCCAGCGCGGGTCCCCGGGGCCCCTCCCCGAGCAGGTCGGCTCCCTTCGGGACTGGTCTGGCCCCGTCGTTCCCCGGCGCGGCGCAGGGCGGCTCTCCGCCTGCCCTTCCTGCCTGCAATGCCGGTGCCTCCGGGCCCCTCTAGAGCCGCTGTTTACGAAGAAGAAAAATGTACAGCGTGTCGGGTGGCATCGGAGCTCTGAAAATGAGTGGGGGGGGGGGGGGCAGGTTACATTGTTATAGGGTGGTGAGGACAGGGCTCCCCGGGAAGGTGAAGTTGAAGACCCGCCTGAACCAAGGGACCCAGCCGTGCACATATCCTAGGGGAACAGCAGGTGCAAAGGCCAGGGCAGGACCGTGCCTGGCGCGCTCCCTGCACTCCCAGGAGACCCGGAGGCCGCGCCCCGCAAACCGTGCGGAAATGACGTCAGAGAAATCAGACGAAGACCTTGTGGGTCTGCGCTGTCAAGGGGAACTTTCTGCAATAATGCAAGTGTCCTCTACCTGGGCTGTCCCCATACAGTAGCCACTGGCCATCTGTGGCTCTCGAGCACTTGAAATGTGACTGAGGAAATGGAGTTTAATTGCATTCAATTTAAACTGTCCCCTGCAGCTAGTATCTATCATATTAGACAGCGCGCGATAGGCTGTTATAAGTGTTGGCTTTGACCTCTGGCAACATAGGAAGCCATAAGGGGGCTTGGGGAGGAGAGTGACGATGGGACTGCAGTTCTAAGAGGACCCTTCGGGCAGCCATGCGCCCCTTGTTAGGAGCTGGGGCAACAGTGAAGGCGGGGAACCAGGTAGGAGGAAGGCAGAGGCTCGGGCAGGGGCTGGGGAGGGGCCTGGGGTCCAGCATGAGAGCTGAGGGCTGCAGGGCAGGGAGCAGGGAGAAGTCCAGGCGGGCCCAGGTGAAGGTGAGGGCCTCAGGCGCAGGGCCATTGCCAGGTGGGGGAGAGGGGGCTGGGCTGGGGGAAGGTAGGGTCTGGTGGAGACTAGGACTGGGGCCGGGATCCAGCCAGGTTAGGAGGAGGGGCAGAGAAGAGGCAGAATTAGGGCGAACAAACTACTGGGGCAGGGGAGAGAAATAAGTAAATAAATAAATAAATCTTTAAAAAAAAAAAAAAAAGAGGCAGAATTAGGGGTGAGGGCTGGGGGCCCAGAAGAGAAGAATTAGGTGAAGGCCAGAAAGGGCTGGGCGGAGGGAGGCAGGCTCGACGTGGGGTGGGGCCAGGGGACACACAATGGGTGAGGGTCGCCCAGGAGGTGGCCCGAGGCTGGAGCTGGGGGGTGGGGCAGAGTACATCCAAATAAATAGTCGGGGCAGGGGAAACGGCCGGGGGCTGGGGGACAGGGGCATAGCTGAGACCCCAATCCTGGTAAGTCCAGAGGTTTCCCTTGAGGCTATGGACCCCATGGGGAACCTGGGAGGGACTCGGGACTGAGGGGTCGCAGTGCAGAGGGCGGGGCCTGCATGAGGACTGGGCGGGCCCACCGCGGAGAGGAGGGCTGCACAGAGAGATGACCCGGGCAAGGACGCGGTGGGGGGGACAGGGGGCGACCCAGGCTCTGCGCAGCCAACGACCTGGGTGTAAACAGGTGCCCGGCAGGGAGGGGGGCTTGGCCCACCCCGCACACGCCCGCACTTGGTTCGCAGAGCAGGAGACCAGGCGTGCGCTCAGGACACGCTACTGAAGGAGCTGAGCGAGGACACGAGGGGGGCTACAGCGCCTCCGGGGGGTGCCGGGGCCTCCCGTGCTCGCGGCTGAGCCCTCCCGCCGCCCCGCGGCCACCCGGGCACCCGGCCGCTCACGGCCACCTCGTCGTGGTCCCGGGGCGGCCCCGCAGTCCGGACTGGGTGCTCCGAGCACTGAGAGACGGCCCCACCCGGCTCGGCTGCGGCGTCCGGTTCTGCCCCGGGGCGGCCCCGACGGGCGGGGGGCGCGGAAGGTCCAGTGCGGGGCTGTGAGGACGCGCTCAGGGCCCCTGCGCCCTCCCCCGCGCGGAGCAGGGCCCCGGCAGGGTCGGAGCTCGTCCCCTCCTGGGGATGGAAATCGGGGCAGCGTCAGGGGTGCGGGAGGGGCCCAGGGAGGTCCCACTCGGGGCCACACGGAGCTGGCGGCGCGGGGCGGGCACACACGACGCGAGACGCTGACGACGGCGCTGAGCGTCTGCACTTCGGACGGGCCGAGGCTGGTGGCCGCACGCGCGCGCGCGCACAGGCCCCGCCAGGGCGCCGCCCCTCTGCTGCGCGGGGACCGACCTCCCCTCTGAGGACAGCCCGTCAGCGGCTTCTACGGGGACAGCGCGACGAGCCCCCGGCCTGCGGGGCCCTCCCGGTGTCCCCCGTGGGGGCCCCATTGTCTGAATTCAGGGGCGCAAAGCCAGCGCTGCAGGGGCCGCTCAGGCCTGGGGGAGAGTGGGGACAGCGGGGGACCCACGGAGGGGAGGCCACGGCCTGTCGCAGGGGGGCTGCTTGAA